>NC_043979.1:8047477-8174136 GCF_902148855.1 Sphaeramia orbicularis
TAGTTTATATTATTTCATATTCAAATGAGCAAAGTTTGTTCTGATATAGATACTTATACATCGTGATCCGGGACGTGCACAGGTAGACCCGAGGTGTCCCTCAAGACCAGCCCCTCTGGCCTCGGTGCCCTCCGGCGATCGTTATTTTTTTTATTTATTTTTTTTCCTCATTCAAAGAAGACAATAGAGTCCGCATCGACATGACATTATAATCATATTTTAATATTAAGTTAAATCCAGATCATTCCCAGTGCCTCCTGTCCTTCCCTGAGCCCTCCTCCTCTCACTGCCTCTCTCTCCGGCTCCGTGTTCTACTAATGCGGTCGGAGCTCCGCTGTTGCTGATCACACATCGCATGGCCTCGACTTTTTGTAAGAGACAAACTGGCAAGAATAGCGGTACCTTTGACTTACAACTGTTTAAGCAAGTCTTTGTCCCGTTCCCCACAAGTCTGGTTAGTGTAGCCAGTAGCCCAACATGAGCGTGTGTCAGCTGATTAGCTGTCGCAAGCGGAGAGGTCACAGAGGTCACGGACCACGGCCCGGTGATGCTAATTCAGTGCATTTGATAATGTGAGGAGAGATGGAGGGGCGACCCAGCAAACTGACGAAAATCCTCTGCTACTTATATGCGTGAAAAGTTGTGAGTACCCGGTATATTTCCAGAGTCACAAATCTATAATAGCCTCTTAATCTAAACTGTGTCTAAAAGTGCGTGTTGTTGTGCTGTCAGGCTGAACAGAGGCAATGTAGTTTGTAGTTTCTGGGGAGCCGACCAGAGGAACAGATCAGAGGTGAGCACCCAGACACTAGGCTCATGTTACATTCGCATTGATTGGAGTATTACACATATTAAAGTTAAATCAAATCCCCTTTTTTGGAAATATTGGGATGTGAAGTTTCAGATTATTAAATATTGTCAAAGTCGTTGTTTGTCATTATAATAAGTTACACAAGCTTGAAAAAAAATCTGTATGTCTACAACACAGGTGTCCAACATGTGGCCCGGGGACCAAATCTGGCCTGCCAGAGGGTTCAATCCTGCCCCTGGGATGAATTTGTGAAATGCAAAAATTACACTGAAGATATTAATAATCAAGGATGTTCAAATCATTTAGGTCATTTCAGTCTAAAGTGGATCAGACCAGTAAAATGCTATCATAATAATAAAATAATGAAAACTGTAAATTTGTCTCTTTGTTTTAGCGTAAAAAAAGTAAAATTACAAAAAATGTTTATATTTACAGACAAGCTTTTTACAAAAAATGTGAATATCTGAAATGTCTTAAGAGAAGTATGTGGAATTGTAATAATATCTCCCTGTTAATTAATGTTTTGTGTATTTGTAGTCCACTGTGATCTCTAAGTTGGATTCACTTGTATAAATGATAAACTGAGGTGTAATATTGTTAACGTTGCACTTATTTTACTAACAAATTTTCAGGTTGTTCATATTTGTTCATGTTATGTTCAAGTACAATTCGTAGATGTAAACATTTTCATTAGAGAATTACTTTTTTCACTCAAAAGTTCTTATCCTATTATTATATTATTTTACTGGTCCGGCCCACTTTATATCATATTAAGCATATGTGGCCCCTGAACTAAAATGAGTTTGACACCCCTGGTCTACAATATTCATTGTAGTGCGCAATTTGATGTTTCTTATTCATCAATTGCAGCAAAATGCCAAGAAAGGAAAGAGTAAAGAAACAGAGGGAAAGAGACTTGCAGCAGGCAGCCCAGGTACCAGCTCTCTTCTGTCCTGGATCAAGCCATGTCAGTCCTTATGCACAGTTGTGTCAAGTGCGCAGTCCTAGATTGGTTAAATGATATGGTTTGTTCAGGTTGATAGAGGTTGTTCAGTAAATTAGTGACTGTCATGGTTATGTGACTCAGTTTTGGCTTTGTAGATTTTTACATGGTTGGGTGGTTCATAATCCTCCTCTAGTCATTTTTTTGCTCCTGGACTCTTAAGGCCTATGCTCACTGAACTTTACAAGTAGAATGTTTTTTTTGTTTTTTCTAGTTATTTGGTGTGAAAAGTGTAAGGCCATTGCAGTAGCAGTACATTGTTTTGTAGAATGCTAACATATGTGTAATACTGAATAAACAGAGATGGAAGTTATTGTGGACCAGTATTTATGAAAACGCTGCAGATCAGGATTGTCGGACTCGGGAGAGGGGTGCCCTTTTTCGTTGGCTGAGGACCTGCCCCTCTAAATGTCTGTGCACGCCACTGATTGTGATGAATAACAGTGTCTAACACCCCCATTTGTGCTTGAGCCCCCCCAGCTTTCTTGCTCAAAACATCCTCTACATTGTCCAAACAGCCACTGGGGGGTGGCCCACCCCTTTTAAGAAACCCTGTCTTAGAGGGAAGAGTATCTCAAGAGATGGCAGAGGTTCACCACTCAGAAAAACTGTGTCTATAAAGACAAAATGGACAATGGTCTATTGTGAATAAGGTTCAGGTTTATGAGATTTGCAAATCATCACATTTTCTTTTCATTTGCATTTTATACAACATCCCAACATCTTTCAAATGGGGCTTTAATTAAAACTCCTCAGCTACTTTCATGTAAATGTACTGGGGGAAGTACAGCACTCTGAGTCCTATCACCTTTTTCTGGTATTATGTACCACATTTGTCTGCATTTAGAATTTCCAATTTCATCACTATTCACCCAGTGTCCCTTTTCCCCACCCTCTGGGGGAGTGGCTAATGTTTCAGATGCAGCCATGTGGGGCTCAGTGACGATGGGACCTGAGGTGGCTCATCAGTGTCCATGACCACAGACCTCCTCCCTCAACCTCATCTTCCTGGATGGACCTCCTCACCTTCATCTGACTAGACGGACCCCCTCATGTGTCCACACCCTATTGCATCTTTATAGACTGGAACTACATCTGCAAATGGATGTCCATCAGTCCTGGTTACATCTACAGCCTGTCTGTCCATGGGAGTGGATCTCCCTGAGATTTCTCTTTTCTTATTGGGTTTTTGGAGTTTTTCCTTGCTGAGGAGGATGTTGGATGCCTGGGACATTAATCCATTTCCTTCATTGACAGGTTGACTGTGGTTTATTTTCATATTCACCATATTCTGTAAAGCCCTGTGAGGCAACCTTGTTGTGATATTGGGCTCTACAAAATAAAATTGAATTGAATTGAATGTTTTTACTGGAGCAGAGAAAGAAATGAGCTGATGAATCCACTCTGGCATCTACATTATATAAATAAACTTTTGTCTCAGTCATGAGATTACTTTTTTGAGCTAATGACAAAAATGCACATTTTATGCTCCTCACAGTAATTCACTTCATTGTATTTTTACTTATTTCAAGACAGTATCAATCCTGTATTTATACGAGACAGTATGATTACAAAGATGTCACATTTATGAAAAAAGTTTTAAATGACGAGACAATGCGACAGGTAGCCATTATCAGTGTTTTTTCCATATGACATAGTAGTAGGGCCACAAAATGGCATGAATATTATAATGTTTTGAGAGTAAAGTCAAGACTAAGCTATACTAATGTAATTTTACCTGGATGAAATTTCTTAAAAGAAAATAAATCATTAAATAACTGTTGGCTCAGCAAGTGCCAACAGCAACTACTGGGAATGTAGACACTTCTTGTAATATTAAGCCATTATTATTATGAAGCTTTTCCTCATTTTTCAAATTTTTTCTCAAATAAATATTAATTTACTCTTATGAGTCTGATGAACTAAATTTAAGTCATCCACATAAGTATAATGTATTATTATTCACATATTCAGAGCCATATTTTCCCTGCTTTCAATAATTTCTTTGGAAAAACTGTGGAACTTATCTTTCATGACTTTCAGGTCACCTTAGAGGGAGTTAATCAACAGGAAGTCTTGACATTCTTCACATTGCAACAAGTCCAGCCCATCAAGCCCAGGAAAGCACCTGACTGCTCAGGGTGACGGCTCACCTCTGACGAGGTTTGAACTCCTGTATTTGTCTTCAGATCCTGCATTCTGCAGTCAGTTGTTTCGGAGTTGGTGTGGATAGATACCTAACAGCACAGGCTATAATAAGTTCACAGTCCACAGTGGAGATTGGAGCACTGAAGACAGGTTAATCTAAAGAATGAACAGCAACCAGCAGGAAGTAAGTGTTGCGAATTACTGTTGTAAGACAAACAACAGATTAGGGTGTGTTTGGTTTGACTGTAAGTGACTAGCCTTTTTAAAACTCTGCCAGTCTCTAACTCTAGAGTCAGATATATTATCTGTGCTCACATAAAACCACTAAAAAGATAACAAGTGTCCAGACCAAATGAAAGAGAAACTATGAATGGACTCTGTCACTGCATAGAGAGCAGATATTCAGGAAACCCAATCTGGAGGTCCGGATGAGACCAGACAGAAGAGGGTCATCCACTTCTCCAGCGGCGAGACTCTGAATGAAGACAGTGAGGAGGTACAGCCTGTGTTCAGAGAACCTGCAAAGAAGGTGAGAAAATATACATAATTCTTCTCACACAAAAGTAAAAGCAGCAATTTCAAATCTGCTTGTGTCTCAGTCTTGTATTTCATTTGTCTTAGACTGCTAAGCTCTCTTTTAAGAATCTTGCCATACTAGTTGGAAGAGTATCGTTACTGAGTAAGTACTGACATTAAAATAGTTCATAAAAACAGTATCTCAGTTTTAACCATCACCAGGTACTGCTGAATATGGCTTTTTGGCCAACATATTTAGCTTGTGACTTCTTTGGAGAGAGATTGGCGGGTGTACTCGGACTGAACACAGCCAAATACCAGTACGCCATAGATCAATATCATCGTGATCACAAGGTGAAAAAAAAACACACACTTGGCAAACAAGACTAAGTAAAATGTAAACTGACACTTCTAAGCAACCTGGCCACCAGCTAGTTGAATGTGTGTGACAGTGAGTTTCAAATTAATTGATATGTGTAAAAACTATCCTGACCAACCTCGTTCATATCATGGTTGTTTGTGTCCCTGGCAGAAAGCAGGTACCCTGGACACAGAGGGCCTCAGGAGTGGGCAAGGCGGGTTCCTCTCTCCTGGATCGCATACAAGTAACTATGGGGCTACAGGGCAGACACACCCACCTGACCCAGACATGCGCTGTGGTGGAATGGACAGAGGACAGCACAACACAGGTTACCAGGCAGAGGAGGACTACTTCAGATAATGCTGCCTTCACTTGGTACCGGAAAGATGAAACACTTCTACTTGTGAATTCAAAATTACAAGTGTACATAGCAAAATGAAAAACAGCTGACACACAAAAACGTGTTAATTCTGCTACAGCATTTTTTTGTACATTGTGCATGCTATAAATGTGCAAAATCATCAGCTAACAGCAGCACAACGCTAATAAAAGCATTTTTATCATTTGCAAATAATCACTCGTTCTTCACTTTGTTGGCAAGTTCAAATGTCATTTTCATCTCAGCAGCTCATGTATCAAAATTTTTCCCCACTTCTCCAGTGGACAATATGACGTGAGAGGATGTTCATGTCCAATTTTCAAGTTCGTAACGTGTATTAACCTTAATTCCCAAAGCAGTGAAGGCAGGATAAGACTGGATGGAGAAAATGGGAGAAATGTGGACTGGAATTTGACATGTTCACCTTTACACACAAATGGACTTAAACATATTGGTATGTGCTTCTGTTTTAGATTAATAGTGTAAAACAAAACGTCCATGTGTTTCAATAATATAGGTGTGTAGGCTATGAAAGAGAAACTGGTTATGATGCTGATTACTGTAAGTTCAGTATAAGGGTCAGTGAAAAACGTGGATGACAAGGTTAGTAATTTAAAAATATTTTTAAAATTTAATTTCAATGCTTGAGCCAAGTTTATTAGTGTGTTAATTTTTCAGTTTTGCTTGTGTTATACATTTTGAGAGGGGATTTATACTTTGTTTTCTCCCTAGGTTTAAAACTTACTGTCCATGAAAAAGTCAAGAGGTGTATGTAACCCAAATAGAATGAAAAATGTATTGAAATTTTGTCTAAAAAATGAGTAGCTGAGGGAGCAGATTTAAATAATTTTGTTTTACAAGAGCCCTTTAAAAGATTCTAAGATAGAGAATATTTAAATCAGAAATTTGTGTCTTTTTGTGTCATTGAGCAGATACACATCCCAAACAGCACATCTGTTTTTCCACATAACCTTTGACCAAATTAATTTAAAAGGCAAATCTTTATTACCTTTCAAAATAATTCACAATAAATCCAACAAATAATTACTTTGCATTATAATATTTTGGGTAAAATACTGGTTACACCAAAAGACATAAACCAGTTAATCCATAACACACTGCCATCTCATTGAGCCAAAAGCAGTTACTGAAGACATTAACAGTGAATAGCCAAAGCATAAAAGTCCACAAGAGTAACTGAAACTGTTTTTATAATTATTTTTGATGTATTCAAATCAAACATTGTCCATACTGCAACAACATCTGACTGACAAACAGTGAACATAAAACAAGGCAAATGTCAGTTAATAGTCCTCAAGATTAACAGCTCATATTTATTTTTTTTATTTTTTCTATTCTTTTCTCAGATATCACTTGATGAATCTTGAGTGTTCCATTCACTTTTTGGATATTAGCTGGGACACAAAATTTGAAAGACAATAACAAATATTCAAGCATTTATTGATTGAAATAAAACTTTTTTTTTTTTTTTTTTAAAATCATAGATATGTAATTATTAAATGTACCCATACTGGCCTAAAATGAAAACATTCACTTAAGGGATCAATTGGTGTAACCGGTGTAGAGGAAGTTACATGTATTCTATATATATTGCATGCATTCTATTTGTCACATAGGCTTTTACATCTATTCCCTGTGTCTTCGCATAGACCACATAAGAGTGGATGACTTTCTTGTAGTGTTTATGACACCTGTAAATTCTTAACCTTTATGACCTTTCTTATCTGTTGTGTTTAGGCCACAGACCAGTGTGATACTGGGGGGGGGGGGGGGGGGGGGGGTAAAATTGAGATCTCACAGACTCACAGAGAGGTCTTATCTCTGAGTTCTGGGTCCCCTGGCTCTGGTATAAGACACAGAAACTCAGATGATTCTTGGGACTCTCAGACAGACAGCCTCAGCCTCTTTCTGATCTGTACCCCTTTACTGGAGCTCCAATAAAATTTCTTCCTTGAAGACACTGATCGCTTGAACTGACCCTTCTTTATTTTAGACGAATTAGTAGAGTATTATTTTTTCCATAACACTGGTTATGCCTAAGGGTGGCTAGGTGCACCTTAGGGATAGGGTGAGGAGCTCAGCCACCAGGGAGGAGCTTGGAGTAGAGCCGCTGCTCCTCCACATTGAGAAGGGCCAGCTGAGGTGGCTCGGACATCTGTTTCAGATGCCTCCTGGACGCCTCCCTGGGGAGGTGTTCCGGGCATGTCCCACCGGGAGGAGACCTCGGGGAAGACCTAGGACACGTTGGAGAGACTATGTCTCTCGGCTGGCCTAGGAACGCCTCGGGGTCCCCCCGGAAGAGCTGGGGGACGTGTCTTGGGAGACGGAAGTCTGGGCATCCCAGACTGTTACCCTCACGACCCAGCCCGGATAAGCAGCGGATAATGGATGGATGGATGGTTATGCCAATTGACATTTCAATTTCAAATTTTTTCAGGCATAAGTATGGACACCTATCATCAACCTTGACCTTATTGTAAATATCTAACAGATTTTTCAAATTAATAAGCTTTTTTGTTTTTCTTTAGGCATTTCCATAGTTTTCCTTGGGTAAATGACATGTGACATGTAATGACATATGACATGTAAACGTCAGCGCACGACATCATGTCCTAAAAATGTCGAAATAAGTCAGATTTTTAAGAGAGATAATGACCTTGACACAGGTTGAGTAGGATCAGTAAGTGTCCTTCTTGATGATGTAATTTCCTGTCACATGATCTTCTTTTGCAATATTAACAAAATGGCTTCTCTAAAAGTCCTTAAACCATCTTGACTATTCATTAAGTTTGCTTAACTGTCAAGATTCCCCAAATAAATACTGAAATTTAAATAATTATTTAAAAAATTTCTTCCATTCCTATGACACGAATATAATGGGAGATTATGCCAAACTACATTTTGAGGCATTTTAATCCAAATTTTGCACTTCTTAATCAAGGTAAATTATTTGATGCAAGGTTTTTATGGTTACACCAATTAGACATTTTCTTGCAAAACGGTTAAATGCACACCCAAAACAGATTAAATCTTTTATTTCCATTCAAGACTACATTTAAAAGATGTCTTTATTTGTTATTTTAAACTTTTAAGTCCTAAATTTATACACATAAAAAAATATAAATAAATAGGCTTCACTTCACTGACCCATAAACATAACACATTACAATAAGGCTAAAATTAATATATGTACAGAGACCTCAAATGGCATTAAATCATGGTCATATGTTTTGGAGAGAAAAAAAAAGTATGCTTAGCGGCATTAAAAATGCACGGACCAAACATGGTGTAAAAAGATTTGCTCAGGCGACTATTTTGTATATGTTGCTCATGAGGTGTTACAGTTAACAGCTGTATTTTCTTCATTCCCAACACGCGCAATGTTTGGACTAATCCCTTAAACTGAACAACATATTCAAGTAGAACTGAAGTAGAAACCATATACTGAACCACATATTAGGGTAGATCTGAAGTAGAAACACATACTGAACCACATATTAAAGTACAACTTAAGTAGAAACCAATATAGTGAAAACATATTCAAATAGAACTGAAGTAGAAAACATATACCAAGTCAATATTCATGTAGAACTGGAGTAGAAATCATATACTGAATGACAGGGCCGGACTGAGACTCATTTTCAGCCCTGGAGTTTCATACCTCAGACCAGCCCACTTTAGATCACGACCGATTATTATTCAAATCATGGAATTATAACCTTACATGTTAGGTCTACACACTGTTCTGCAAAGCCTTCTAATTCAGTGTATTTTCTAAAATATTTCCAATTCAGCGCAAGTAAAGGTTGCTTCACAATGTGGATTTATTTCAAAAGTGAGTGTACATTGACATCTCCAACATTATTATTCCTCACAACACAACAATAACAGAATCTATATTTTTGTTCTTATAAGTGTTAACATTTTTCAAACCTTTAAAATGTTTGAAATGAAAGTATAAAAATATTAAAAATTGAAAAAAAAAAATAAAGCTTGCTGCACTTTCTAATAACTATCATTTTTGTATCCTCTGTAACAAAAGATTTCCATCACAACTTACTTGCGGTTTGTTCCATCGATGCTATTGAAAATTTTTGGTATAGTGATATTAGGGGTTTGATGAGGAGGATAAGAAAAAAAAAAAGTGTATCCTGTGACTGAGGGCGAGCAAAGCAATCAAAGCTAACAACAGACTCATCTTCATCTGTCTCATTTCTGACTAGTGGTTCAGGGTTGTGCTGCTGAGCTGCTCCTCTGTCATCAGTAGACTCTGCTCTCCCTTTCACACTTCCTCCAGTTTCCCTAGACTCGCCTGCACCTGTATCACAATAAAAAATAATATCTACAGACATTTTGACTTACTGAACTAATTAAGATATTTACATTGGCAAAATATGCAGGCTTATTTGATATTACTTTATGCTATTGCCTTTCAGTTGTGGGCTTTGTGATTTACGGTCTCACTTTTAATAATAAAAAATAAAATAGGTCAGGACTATCATTTGGGTCTAGAAAGTGGTTTCAGGAGAACTAATGCTTGTTCACACAGTCTGTTCCAACAGCTCACCTTTTCCTTCCATCCTGACAAGAACAATCCCCTCATCACTACTTGCTCCTGGCTCTGCTTCTGACACTAAAGCACAGTTTAAAAATGGTCATAATTCTCAGCACAAATCTTCTATTTTGCAAAGCCTTGGTGTCAGTTTCATTCATGTAGTGCTGAATCCTGGAGCATCTCAGAGCACCTTCATACTGAACAGGCTTACACCATACTCTTCAATGGAGCCTATTTATTAATAATCTTCCCTCTCTGAGCGGTCCTACCTGCCCACTCTGGACTTGTGGTGCTCATGGCTGGTGTCTGCTGCTGGATGTTTTTTCTGACTCTGAGGAGCTACAAGACAAAGTTTCCCAGTTATGGGGCGTCGTATCATACTATTATTTAAATGACATAACGTTATGTTACACGCCACAATGCCACACAATTCATTGACTCGATAATTAACTAGCTTGAAAGGTGGTTTACCCGGTTCATCGTCCTTATTAGTTTCCAAACGGGAGGTCGTTTTTGTGACAAAGTTGCAGATTTTGTCACATTTGGCTGCGTTTGCTTCCAGAGCTTTCCTCTTTTTAATTCTTGTCTTCTCTACACCACCTTTGCTGTTTCTATTATCCATGTTTCAAACAGCAAACACATGACCATCCACAGCCTGCAGAGCACAGATGGTATATGCTCCACAGCTACAGTCTAGAGCTACTAACCGTATGCAAGGACATGTTACGCCAGGTCACAGTGTGTCCGCAAAAAAAAAAAAAAAAACAGGAAGAAAAAAAGTTTGCTAGCAGAGGGGGTGTGGCCCAGGAACAGCGGCTGCAGATTACGTGATCAACTCAGTGCTATGACTGAACACCGGCCCCCAAAAAATAAATAAATAAAATATTAAATACATATTTAAAGTGAACTCCGGCCCTCGCGGCCCAAATATTATACCGGCCCACCGGGAATTGTCCCGGTCCTCCCGATTAGCCAGTCCGGGCCTGCTGAATGACATATTGAAGTAGAACTGAAGTAGAAGCCATATACTGAACAACATATTCAAGTAGATCTTAAGTAGAAACCAAATACTGAACCACATATTGAAGTAGAACTTAAGTAGAAACAATATACTGAACAACATATTCAACAGAAGTAGAAAACATATCAAGTCACATATTCATGTAGAACTGGAGTAGAAACCATATACTGAATAACATTCAAGTAGAACTGAACTAGAAACAACATATTCAAGTACAACTGAAGTAGAAACCATATTCAAATCGAACTGAAGTAGAAAACATATACTGAATCACAAATTCAAGTAGTTCTTAAGTAGAAACCATATACTGAACCACATATTCAAGTGCAACAGAAACCGAATAGTGAACAACATATTCAAGTAGAACTGAAGTAGAAACCATATACCGAACAACATTTTCAAGTAGAACTTAAGTAGAAACTTAAGTCAGAATGAGAACTTAACACCAGAACTTAAGTAGAAACCATTTACTGAAAAACATATGAGTAAAACTAAAGTAAAAACCATATATTAGAGTAGAGCTGAAGTAGAAACAATATTGAAGTAGAAAGCATATACTGAATCACATTCATGTAGCACTGGAGTAGAAAACATTTACTGAATGACATATCTGTAATGCTCAGAGTACGAAAACTGAACCCAGAACTAAACACCAAGCTCACTGACAGTCCAGTAAAAACGATATAGTACAAAATCTTGAAGATAATGGTGATGGGAATCTTCTCAGGGTGATGACCGGAGACGAAAACCCACCGTCCGGTTTGGTAGTAAACGTCGGTTTCCCGACTGGGAGGTCAGTGGCGGAAACAGGTCATACACGGGAAAGCAGTCAGACAGGCAACAGGACCAGGCTAGGGATCAGGCTAGCTCACGTACCGAAAAGTCAGGCGAGGAGATCAAAAACCAGGAGGTCAGAATGAGGCAGACAAAACCGGCAGTCTGCCGGCAGGCAGGCAGGCTCAGAAACGGTGGTAAGTACTTCACTAGGAAAATACAAACTGGCAACTGACCAGGGGAAAGGACAGGGCTTAAATACACAAAAGGGAGGGAAGACAACGAGACACAGGTGGAACAAATTAGGGCGGAGTCAGGTAATCAGAGCAGGTGGACACAATCAGGGAAAGGAAGTAAAGACACCAGACAAGACACACGAGGGAAACTTAACAAAATAAAACAGGAAATGACAGACAACATAAAAGACAGACAAAACCAGACTATCATCTGGGGACAGGCTTGGCGATATTCAAGTAGAACTTGAGTAGAAACCATTTATTGAAAAACATACTAGAGTAAAACTAAAGTAAAAACCATATACTGAACCACAAATTCAAGTAGAACTGACGTAGAAACCACATGCTAACCACATATTAAAGTACAACCGAAGTAGAAACCACATACTGAACAACATATTAGAGTAGATCTTAAGTCGAAGCTATTACTGAACCACATATTCAAGTACAACAGAAACCATATAGTGAACAACATTCAAGTAGAATTGAAGTAGAAAACATATACTGAGTCACATGTTTCATTTCATTTATTAAGATCCCCACACACCAAACAATAGCTTTCTGATACAAATCATGAAACATCTTTCAATATTAGCAATACTCATTCCATTTCATGCCTGTTGTGTAAACAAAAAAGTTTTTAATTTTTGAAAACATTTTCTATTATTTTCCGACAACAAAAACCCTGGCAACCATTCCATGCAACCATGGCCCGTTAAAAAACAGTTCTCTGTAACTGATTTGTTCTGCCTAAAGGCAGAGCACACCGTGTTTCAGTGGTTTGTCTTGTACGATAATTATGTTGATCAGCAAAAAATGACATTTTTTCTGTGAATAATTTCTGGACTTTGTGTTGTGACAGTGTTACAAATAAATGATAATAAAGAATATTTCAATCTACATTCTACAGTTAACCATGTCAAACTGTTATGCATTGTGGTTCTATTAGTTCTGTAAGGGCAACCCAAAACAATTCGTGCCGCTTTATTCTGTGCAACTTGCAATTTGTTGTAAATTATTTTCATTAGCATTTGACCAAACAACTGAGGCATAATCCATATGAGATAATACTAATGACTGAACAAATAGCTTGGTCAACCATTGAGGAATAAATTTCTTACAGTGTCTAATTATTCCTATGCTCCGACCCATTTCCCATGTTCATGTAGAAGTGGAGAAGAAACCATATACTGAACCATAAGAGTAGAACTGAAGTAGAAATCATATACTTAACAAAATATTCAAGTAGAACTAAGTAGTAACCATTTACTGAACAAGATATTCGAGTAAAACTGAAGTACAAATCATATACTGAACTACAAATTCAAGTAGAACTGAAGTATAAACCACATGCTGAACCACATATTCAAGTACAACTAAAGTGAACAACATACAAATAGAACTGAAGTAGAAACCACATACTGAACCATACAGAAGAAGTGAAGTAATTTTTCAGTTCACTTACTGTTTATGCACCTGAATTTTATACTAACATCAGCTGATCTACATTTTGACAGTTCTACTTCAGTTACCTGTGCATTTTGCATCAATGCATCTCCCCCTTTTTTCCCCAGCTGGTCCTGTCAGACGACCATCCTTCAGGGGTCAGGGTACGTTCCAGGTTTCTGCTGGTGAGAGAAAGTTTTTCATTCCACTGTCATCAGTCACAAGTGTTTGCTCCTGGAGGTTTCTGTAAGTTGGTTTGGGAGTCTGGTTTCAACCGGCTCTATATTTAAAGTGTCATGTGTTAACGTTTGTTATGACTTGGCAATATATAATACAATTTGATTGGTTGATTGACTGATTGATTGAATCACAGTGAAAAATTTCAAAGTGCACTTCACCACAAACACTCCATATGTTTACAAACCAAACTGGTAGGTCACTCATGGAGTTCCACTTCTCACAATGCATGTCGCGACAAATTTCTGAAAGTGCCCAGTGACCAGTGGCTTGGTTTATAACACATGAACTGTTTGTGGTGGAGTTCATGCTCTATTTAAAAAAATTTTTTTTTTTTGCCTTTTTACCTTCTGAAAAACTGTCATTTTGTTGGTTCACATTTGTTTGCTCTTAAATGCAATCATGTCAGTTTGCAATAGTTTTGCATTGTTTTGTGTTAAAATTTATATTTCTTGAATACTAGTTTTTAAACTTTTCTTTATCTGTGTGTTTTATCTAGTGTGTGTGTGGTGTGTGTGTGTGTATATATATATAATTATATAATACATCATATACATATATGTGTGTGTGTGTAAAATCTTTTTTTTTTTTTTTTGTTTATGTTAATGCATTTGGCAGACGCTTTTTTCCAAAGCGACTTACATGGGAAAACCAATCAAATCACTCAATCAATCAAATTTTATTTATGTAGCGCCAGATCACAACAAAAAAGCAATCTCATGACACTTTATATATAGAGTTGGTCAAAACCAGACTCTAAGCCAATTTACAGAAACCCAACAGATTTATAGAATAGAACATGTGAAAAATAAGAGCAAATTTGAAACAGAAACATCCAGTGACTATGCTGTGGACCAAAGAGCTGATCTGTGGGAGTTACAACATATGAAGTTGATAACAGTATATAAGTATGTCAAATGTCAAACAAAGCCCTTTTAAAGACAGTTTGTCAGGTTTCATTTCAGGTTCCCTGTGGATATCCTCATGAAGCAAACCTTCTGTGATCCAGTTGTTGATTGACTTATTTATTGTTTATTGACTTTTATGTTGTTATTACTTGAATAACTCCTCATTTATAGGCAGGGCCAGACTGAGACTCATTTTCAGTCCTGGAGTTTCATACCTCACACCGGCCCACTTTAGATCACGACCGATTATTATTAAAATCATGGAATTATAACCTTACATGTTAGGTCTACACACTGTTCTGCAAAGCCTTCTAATTCAGTGTATTTTCTAAAATATTTCCAATTCAGTGCAAGTAAAGGTTGCTTCACAATGTGGATTTATTTCAACAGTGAGTGTACATTGACATCTCCAACATTTATTCCTCACAACACAACAATAACAGAATATATTTTTGTTCTTATAAGTGTTAACATTTTTCAAACCTTTAAAATGTTTGAAATGAAATGAAAGAATAGGAAAAAATATTAAATAAAAAAATAATAATAATAATAAAAAATAAAGCTTGCTGCACTTTCTAATAACTATAATTTTTGTATCCTCTGCAACAAAAGATTTCCATCACAACTTACTTGCGGTTGTTCCATCGTTGCTATTGAAAACTTTTGGTATATTGATATTAGGGTTTGATGAGGATGATAAGAAAAAACTGTCTGTATGTCCTGTGACTGAGGGTGAGCAGAGGAACCAAAGCTAACAGCAGACTCATCTTCATCTGTCTCATTTGTGACTAGTGGTTCAGGGTTGTGCTGCTGAGCTGCTCCTCTGTCATCAGTAGACTCTGCTCTCCCTTTCACACTTCCTCCAGTTTCTCTAGACTCACCTGCACCTGGATCCCAATAAAAAATAATATCTACAGACATTTGGACTTACTTTACTAATTAAGATATTTACATTGGCAAAATATGCAGCTTTATTTAATATTACTTTGTGCTATTGCCTTTCAGTTGTGGGCTTTGTGTATTTACTGTCTCATTTTTAATAATAAAAATTAAAATAGGTCAGGACTATGGTTTGGGTCTAGAAGTGGTTTTACTGGAACTAATGCTTGTTCACACAGTCTGTTCCAACAGCTCACCTTTTCCTTCCATCCTGACAGGAACAATCCCCTCATCACTACTGGCTCCTGGCTCTGCTTCTGACACTAAAGCACATTTTAAAAATGCTCATAATTCTCAGCACAAATCTTCTGTTTTGCAAGGCCTTGGTGTCAGTTTAATTAATGTAGTGCTGAATCCTGGAGCATCTCAGAGCACCTTTCATATTGAAATGGCTACACCATACTCTTCATTGTAGCCTGTTTCTTCTAATCCTCTTCCCTCTCTGAGCAGTCCTACCTGCCCACTCTGGACTTGTGGGCTCATGGCCGGTGTCTGCTGCTGAATGTTCTTTCTGATCTGAGGAGCTACAAGACGAAGTTTCCCAGTTATGTGGCCTCGCATCATACTATTATTTAAACTGCATAACGTATGTTACACGCCACAATGCCACACAATTCCTGACTCGATAATTAACTAACTTGAAAGGTGGTTTACCCGGTTCATCGTCCTCATTAGTTGTTTCCAACTGGGAGGTCGTTTTTGAGACAAAGTTGCAGATTTTGTCACATTTGGCTGCGTTTGCTTCCAGAGCTTTCCTCTTTTAATTCTTGCTTCTCCACACCACCCTTGTTCTTTCTATATCCATGTTTCAAACAGCAAACACAGTGACCATCCACAGCCTACAGAGCACAGATCGTATATGCTCCACAGCTACAGTCTAGAGCTACTAACCGTATGCAAGGACATGTTACGTCAGGTCACGGTGTGTCCGCAAAAAAAGAGGAAGAAAACAAACAGTTTGCTAGTAGTAGTTCCTGGTGGGGCCCAGGAACAGCGGCTGCAGATTACGTGATCAACTCAGTGCTATGACTGAACACCGGCCCCAAAAAATAAATAAATAAAATATTAAATATATTAACGTGAACTCCAGCCCTCGCGGCCCAAAATTATACCGGCCCACCGGGAATTGTCCGGTCCTCCCGATTAGCCAGTCCGGGCCTGTATATAGGACAGAAAGAAGAGTTAATGTTGGTGGTTGACGTTACTCTAACTGACAATATAAAACTTTGCATAAACAAAACATTGGATTTTTTTTGTTAGTAGGACTTATCAATTACAACTATCCCCAGCTGTAGCAGTGATAGAATAGATAGGCAGGGCATTAAACCAAAAGCTGTTCTTGCATACGTAATTCCATTCATGCACTTCAACAATCCGTGGGAACACAGAGACAAGAAGAGCATTAAATCACAGCAAAAATGGCATATAACAAATGTACATTTCAACACATGCATACAAAGGAGAGAGCAATTAAGCCAAATTAAAATGGTTTACATAATACATGCGCATACACATACAGTATATACGGTAAAACGAAGAAGAAGTCGGAGTTACTGGATGATACATTGCTGCCATCTATGGATATTAATGGAAACTACCTTCATTCACTCACACACTGATGTATTGTTTTATTTCATAAATTAAATGTTGTATTTCTAATTCATTATGTCGTGCATTGTTAGCATTCTTTCTTTTCTGAATGGTTACCATTAATTTGTTGTTTGAATACTGCTGATGAATTCACGATTAATGAAATTCATTTTCTTTTCCATACTATCACAAAAAGTGATTTTTTTTTTTCATTTTAACAGCTTGTGTTTTTTTCCCCTTGATTTCTTATATTATCGGAGCAACTTAAACCTAATAAAAGGTTCTAGTCATATTTAGAGTCATTTTTGAGTGTTTAAAGCGAAGAGAAGCTGTTTTAGTCACTTTGAAACTAGGATGTGTTTTTCTCATGCAGAACTTCATGAACTGATAAGAGTTTGACAAAACAGTCAAAAACCACTTATTTCTGACTTGTTTTTAAATATTTTCCTGCTTTTCTGAATAGAGCAGATAAAAAGCTCTTTTCTAGTGTTTTCACGCGAAGAGTAGGTGTTTTGGTCACTTTGATACTAGGATGTGTTCTTCATGAATGATAAGAGTTTGACAAAACAGTCAAAAACCACTTTTTTCTGACTTGGTTTAATATTTTTCTGCTTTTCCAAGTAAAGCAGGGGAAAAAAAAAATTTTTAGCATTTCATGTGAAGAGAAGCTGTTTTGGTCACTTTGAGACTAGAATGTGTTTTTCTCACGAAGAACTTCATGAAGTGATAAGAGTTTAACAAAATTGTTAAAAACAAACAAACACTTATTTCTGACTTGTTTTAATATTTTTTTGCTTTCTGAGTACAGCAGGTAAAAAGGAAATTTTTTAGCATTTCACGCGAAGAGAAGCTGTTTTGGTCACTTTGAGACTAGAATGTGTTTTTCTCACGAAGAACTTCATGAAGTGATAAGAGTTTAACAAAATTGTTAAAAAAAAAAACAACAAAAAACCCCCACTTATTCTGACTTGTTTTTTTTAATATTTTCCTGCTGTTCTGAGTACAGCAGGTGAAAACATCAATTTTGAGCGTTTCACTCGAAGAGAAGCTGTTGTGGTCTGGGGTAGAGACTTATATGTCAAAGAAGCCCTAAGACAATTATATAACAATGAATTCTATCAATTATTGACATAATCCACTGAGGCCTTAAAACTTGAACTTAAAGAAATGCTCACACAAGCCAAGGAAAAAGACTGGATAACTGAAGCGGAATTGAGATTCCTCTACAATGAAAACCCTAGAATGGCCTCCTTTTATATGCTTCCCAAAATTCACAAGGATATGACCAATCCCCCAGGTAGACCTGTTATTTCAGGCAATGATAGCCTTACTGAGCCAGCGTCTAAATATATTGATTATTTTATCAAACTGTTTTTACCTTCACTTCCTGCTAATGTTCAAGACACTACTGATGTTCTCAAAAAATCAAAGACCTGGACAATATTGGCACAGAGTCACTGCTAGCTACCTTGGAGGTTGAATCACTGTATACAACCATAGAACATACACAAGGGCTAGACGGACTTAAACATTACCTAAAAAAACGTCCTGAGTCTGAAATGCCATGATTGATTTTCTTTAACTCTTACAGAATGGACTTTGAACAATAATATATCATTTTTATGGATAAGGTTTTCAGATAGACTAAAGGATGTGCAATGGGTGCTTGCTATTCCCATCTTATGCAGGACTTTACCTAGGTAAATGGGAAGAAGATTTTGTGCTTCATCAGGAAAAGAACAGCTTTTTAAAGCACGTTGTCTGGTGGAGACATTACATCAATGATGTATGCTGGTTTTGGTCAGGGTCAGAGGCAGAACTTAAAGCTTTCCATGGCTTCCTTATAACATTAACCCAAACATTAAGCTGTCATTGGACTACAGTAAAGATAGCATTAATTTTCTGGACCTCACTATTTATAAAGACAATTTAGGGATGTTACACACATCCGTTTTTAGAAAACCCACTACAGAAACACTGTTCTACGTACAGCTAAAGTTTTCTCATTTTCAACAGAAGCACATGAATTGGAGAGAAGAGAAATTACCAGCTGCATTGAGTGACCTTAATGAATCACTGAAGCATGACAACCTATTTAGATATGCTTCAATGGCTTTTAAACAAGCAGTCAACTGAGTGTACACTTTTTTGGGTCACCCTGTACAGACCAAAACTTTCATGGACTCTACATCACATAAAATACACAACTAGAAACACTCGGAGAGCACAGACCTCCGCCAAGGCTGATCAGTGGCACCCCCCGTGGGCCCCCCCACCCCGATCACCACCAAAATTTAATCATTTCTTCCATATCCCATTTCCAACAAACCCTGAAAATTTCATCCAAATCTGTCCATAACTTTTTGAGTTATGTTGCACACTAACGGACAGACAAACAAACAGACAAACAAACAAACAAACCCTGGCAAAAACATAACCTCCTTGGCGGAGGTAATTAATCATTTTATTAACTGTAAAACAACATTCATCATTTACAGACTGGAATGTCCGACCTGCAAAGTGTTTTACATCGGCCGGACAAAAAGACGTTTACAGGACAGACTGTCAGAACATAAATATGCAATAAGAACTGGAAACACAAACTACCCAATGGCAAAACACTACCTGGAACTCCACAACAGCAACCCATCTACACTACAAGCTATTGGCATTGACCACATTACATCCTCCTTAAGAAAGTAGGACAGGCAAAAGACATTAAACCAACGGGAAGTTTCTGGATTTTAAACTCAAAGCCACTGTACTCCCTGGACTGAATGAAGAGTTGGACTTTTCTTTTCTTATAATGTATCATCTGTTTCTTGTTTTAAAGACTTTACACTGGTTTAATCTTAATTTATAAATTTTGCACTGTGTTTTTATTCATGTATACTTGTACCATAAATTCCAGACTATAAGTCGCTACTTTTTTCCCATGCTTTAAACACTGCGGCTTATACTCCGACGCGGCTTATACGACGATTTTACCGGTACCACGGCTCGGTGCCACGGCACCTCAAGCCGAGGTACGGTGGTGCCGCGCAGGGCCGGACTGAGACTCATTTTCAGCCCTGGAGTTTCATACCTCACACCGGCCCACTTTAGATCACGACCGATTATTATTAAAATCATGGAATTATAACCTTACATGTTAGGTCTACACACTGTTCTGCAAAGCCTTCTAATTCAGTGTATTTTCTAAAATATTTCCAATTCAGTGCAAGTAAAGGTTGCTTCACAATGTGGATTTATTTCAACAGTGAGTGTACATTGACATCTCCAACATTATTATTCCTCACAACATAACAATAACAGAATCTATATTTTTGTTCTTATAAGTGTTAACATTTTCAAACCTTTAAAATGTTTGAAATGAAATGAAAGAATAGGAAAAAATATTAAATAAAATAATAATAATAATAAAAAAAATAATAAAGCTTGCTGCACTTTCTAATAACTATCATTTTTGTATCCTTTGCAACAAAAGATTTCCATCACAACTTACTTGCGGTTTGTTCCATCGTTGCTATTGAAAACTTTTGGTATAGTGATATTATGGGTTGATGAGGATGATAAGAAAAAACTGTCTGTATGTCCTGTGACTGAGGGTGAGCAGAGGAACCAAAGCTAACAGCAGACTCATCTTCATCTGTCTCATTTCTGACTAGTGGTTCAGGGTTGTGCTGCTGAGCTGCTCCTCTGTCATCAGTAGACTCTGCTCTCCCTTTCACACTTCCTCCAGTTTCTCTAGACTCACCTGCACCTGGATCCCAATAAAAAATAATATCTACAGACATTTGGACTTACTTTACTAATTAAGATATTTACATTGGCAAAATATGCAGCTTTATTTAATATTACTTTGTGCTATTGCCTTTCAGTTGTGGGCTTTGTGTATTTACTGTCTCACTTTTAATAATAAAAATTAAAATAGGTCAGGACTATGGTTTGGGTCTAGAAAGTGGTTTTACTGGAACTAATGCTTGTTCACACAGTCTGTTCCAACAGCTCACCTTTTCCTTCCATCCTGACAGGAACAATCCCCTCATCACTACTGGCTCCTGGCTCTGCTTCTGACACTAAAGCACATTTTAAAAATGCTCATAATTCTCAGCACAAATCTTCTGTTTTGCAAGGCCTTGGTGTCAGTTTAATTAATGTAGTGCTGAATCCTGGAGCATCTCAGAGCACCTTTCATATTGAAATGGCCTACACCATACTCTTCATTGTAGCCTGTTTCTTCTAATCCTCTTCCCTCTCTGAGCAGTCCTACCTGCCCACTCTTGACTTGTGGGCTCATGGCCGGTGTCTGCTGCTGAATGTTCTTTCTGACTCTGAGGAGCTACAAGACGAAGTTTCCCAGTTATGTGGCCTCGCATCATACTATTATTTAAACTGCATAACGTTATGTTACACGCCACAATGCCACACAATTTCACTGACTCGATAATTAACTAACTTGAAGGTGGTTTACCCGGTTCATCGTCCTCATTAGTTGTTTCCAACTGGGAGGTCGTTTTTGTGACAAAGTTGCAGAGTTTGTCACATTTGGCTGCGTTGCTTCCAGAGCTTTCCTCTTTTTAATTCTTGCGTCTCCACACCACCCTTGTTCTTTCTACTATCCATGTTTCAAACAGCAAACACAGCTGACCCATCCACAGGCCTACAGAGCACAGATCGTATATGCTCCACAGCCACAGTCTAGAGCTACTAACCATATGCAAGGACATGTTACGTCAGGTCACGGTGTGTCCGCAAAAAAACTGCGGGTCAAGCCAGCTGACTCTTCTTTTTTCCGCGGTCAAGCCAGCTGACTCTCCTTTTTACGAAGTCAGTCCAGCCGCTCCAACATTTCCAGTGCTCCCGTATTACACACTTTACGGTAAAAACACGGAGGTGGTTGAGAAAGTCAGCGCAAGGATGCTACAGCGTGGATCATCTTCCGGTTTTCAAAATAAAATGTGGGTTATTGATGGGCAATAAACAGACGTGTCAGTGTGATTCTTCACTGGTTTTTAACCATTCTATCGTCCGCGGTGACTTGCCGTACGTGTTTGCCGGCAGCGGTGATTCAGGATACACCCCAGACCCTTTGAACAGATTAAAACATTTTGTTTCAATCTCTTCAATGAATATTTATCTTGTATTGAGCTACAATGCTAACATTTACAATGTTAATTTCATTAAAAATAGGGAAATCATTCAAATGTAATAAAAAGAGGTGTAACTCAACCAGCCCATGGAGTACTACGATCCTGCAGTGATTTGGGGTAAATAGGTCACATGACCTGTAAGCTATTAAGCTAAAATGCTAATATTTACACTAAAAAATTCCTTAAAATACCAACAGTGTTAAAACGTCACAAAAATGAGCGTAACTCATTTAGCCAGTACCGTATTACAATCCTGCAGTGATTTTGGGTCAATAGGTCACATGACCTGCAAGCTATTGAGCTACAATGCTAATATTTACATTTAAAAAAAATTAAAAATACCAACAGTGTTAAAACGTCACAAAAATGACCGTAGCTCATTCAGCCAGTACCGTACTAATATCCTGCAGTGATTTGGGTCAATAGGTCACATAACCTGTAAGCTATTGAGCTAAAATGTTAATATTTACATTAAAAAATTCCTTAAAAATAGCAACAGTGTTAAAACGTCACAAAATGACCGTAACTCATTCAGCCAGTGCCGTACTACAATCCTGCAGTGATTTGGGGTCAATACGGTCACATGACTTGCAAGCTATTGAGCTAAAATGCTAATATTTACACTAAAAAATTCCTTAAAAAAGCAACAGTGTTAAAATGTCACAAAAATGACCGTAACTCATTCAGCAAGTACCGTACTACAATTCTGCAATGATTTTGGGTCAATACCTCACATGACCTGCAAGCTATTGAGCTAAAATGCTAATATTTACATTCAAAAAATCATTTAAAATACCAAAAGTGTTGAAACGTCACAAAAATGACCGTAACTTATTTAGCCAGTACCGTATTACAATCCTGCAGTGATTTTGGGTCAATAGGTCACATGACCTGCAAGCTATTGAGCTAAAATGCTAATATTTACATTAAAAAAATCCTTAAAATTGCAACAGTGTTAAAACGTCACAAAAATGACCGTAACTCATTCAGCCAGTATCCTATTACAATTCTGAAGTGATTTTGGGTCAATAGGTCACATGACCTGAAAGCTATTGAGCTAAAATGCTAATATTTACACTAAAAAATTCCTTAAAAATAGCAACAGTGTTAAAACGTCACAAAAATGACCGTAACTCATTTAGCCAGTACCGTACTACGATCTGCAGTGATTTTGGGTCAATAGGTCACATGACCTGGAAGCTATTGAGCTACAATGCTAATATTACATTAAAAAAAATTTAAAATACCAACAGTGTTAAAACGTCACAAAAATGACCGTAGCTCGTTTCAGCCAGTACCGTACTAATATCCTGCAGTGATTTTGGGTCAATACGTCACATAACCTGTAAGCTATTGAGCTAAAATGTTAATATTTACATTAAAAAATTCCTTAAAAATAGCAACAGTGTTAAAACGTCACAAAAATGACCGTAACTCATTCAGCCAGTGCCGTACTAAAATCCTGCAGTGATTTGGGGTCAATACGTCACATGACTTGCAAGCTATTGAGCTAAAATGCTAATATTTACACTAAAAAATTCCTTAAAATAGCAACAGTGTTAAAATGTCACAAAAATGACCGTAACTCATTCAGCAAGTACCGTACTACAATTCTGCAATGATTTGGGTCAATACCTCACATGACCTGCAAGCTATTGAGCTAAAATGCTAATATTTACATTCAAAAAATCATTTAAAATACCAAAAGTGTTGAAACGTCACAAAAATGACCGTAACTTATTTAGCCAGTACCGTATTACAATCCTGCAGTGACTTTTGGGTCAATAGGTCACATGACCTGCAAGCTATTGAGCTAAATGCTAATATTTACATTAAAAAAATCATTTAAAATTGCCAACAGTGTTAAAACGTCACAAAAATGACCGTAACTCATTCAGCCAGTATCCTATTACAATTCTGAAGTGATTTGGGTCAATAGGTCACATGACCTGAAAGCTATTGAGCTAAAATGCTAATATTTACACTAAAAAATTCCTTAAAATAGCAACATGTTAAAACGTCACAAAAATGACCGTAACTCATTTAGCCAGTACCGTACTACGATCCTGCAGTGATTTTGGGTCATAGGTCACATGACCTGGAAGCTATTGAGCTAAATGCTAATATTTACACTAAAAAATTCCTTACAAATAGCAACATTGTTAAAATGTCACAAAAATGACCGTAACTCATTCAGCAGTACCGTACTATGATCCTGCAGTGATTTTGGGTCAATAGGTCACATGACCTGGAAGCTATTGAGCTAAAATGCTAATATTTACATTAAAAAAAATTAAAAATACCAACAGTGTTAAACGTCACAAAAATGACCGTAGCTCGTTCAGCAGTACCGTACTAATATCCTGCAGTGATTTTGGGTCAATACGTCACATAACCTGTAAGCTATTGAGCTAAATGTTAATATTTACATTAAAAATTCCTTAAAAATAGCAACAGTGTTAAAACGTCACAAAAAATGACCGTAACTCATTCAGCAGTGCCGTACTACAATCCTGCAGTGATTTGGGGTCAATAGGTCACATGACTTGCAAGCTATTGAGCTAAAATGCTAATATTTACACTAAAAAAATTCCTTAAAAATAGCAACAGTGTTAAAATGTCACAAAAATGACCGTAACTCATTCAGCAAGTACCGTACTACAATTCTGCAATGATTTTTGGTCAATACCTCACATGACCTGCAAGCTATTGAGCTAAAATGCTAATATTTACATTCAAAAAATCATTTAAAATACCAAAAGTGTTGAAACGTCACAAAAATGACCGTAACTTATTTAGCCAGTACCGTATTACAATCCTGCAGTGATTTTGGGTCAATAGGTCACATGACCTGCAAGCTATTGAGCTAAAATGCTAATATTTACATTAAAAAAATCATTTAAAATTGCAACAGTGTTAAAACGTCACAAAAATGACCGTAACTCATTCAGCCAGTATCCTATTACAATTCTGAAGTGATTTTGGGTCAATAGGTCACATGACCTGAAAGCTATTGAGCTAAAATGCTAATATTTACACTAAAAATTCCTTAAAAATAGCAACAGTGTTAAAACGTCACAAAAATGACCGTAACTCATTTAGCCAGTACCGTACTACGATTCTGCAGTGATTTTGGGTCAATAGGTCACATGACCTGGAAGCTATTGAGCTAAAATGCTAATATTTACACTAAAAAATTCCTTAAAAATAGCAACATTGTTAAAATGTCACAAAATGACCGTAACTCATTCAGCCAGTACCGTACTATGATCCTGCAGTGATTTTGGGTCAATAGGTCACATGACCTGGAAGCTATTGAGCTAAAATGCTAATATTTACATTAAAAAAAAATTTAAAATACCAACAGTGTTAAAACATCACAAAAATGACCGTAGCTCGTTCAGCCTGTACCCTACTAATATTCTGCAGTGATTTTGGGTCAATATGTCACATGACCTGTAAGCTATTGAGCTAAAATGTTAATATTTACATTAAAAAATTCCTTAAAAATAGCAACAGTGTTAAAACGTCACAAAAATGACCGTAACTCATTCAGCCAGTGCCGTACTAAAATCCTGCAGTGATTTGGGGTCAATAGGTCACATGACTTGCAAGCTATTGAGCTAAAATGCTAATATTTACACTAAAAAATTCCTTAAAAATAGCAACATTGTTAAAATGTCACAAAAATGACCGTAACTCATTCAGCCAGTACCGTACTATGATCCTGCAGTGATTTTGGGTCAATAGGTCACATGACCTGGAAGCTATTGAGCTAAAATGCTAATATTTACATTAAAAAAAAATTAAAAATACCAACAGTGTTAAAACGTCACAAAAATGACCGTAGCTCGTTCAGCCAGTGCCGTACTACAATCCTGCAGTGATTTGGGGTCAATAGGTCACATGACTTGCAAGCTATTGAGCTAAAATGCTAATATTTACACTAAAAAATTCCTTAAAAATAGCAACAGTGTTAAAATGTCACAAAAATGACCGTAACTCATTCAGCAAGTACCGTACTACAATTCTGCAATGATTTTTGGTCAATACCTCACATGACCTGCAAGCTATTGAGCTAAAATGCTAATATTTACATTCAAAAAATCATTAAAATACCAAAAGTGTTGAAACGTCACAAAAATGACCGTAACTTATTTAGCCAGTACCGTATTACAATCCTGCAGTGATTTTGGGTCAATAGGTCACATGACCTGCAAGCTATTGAGCTAAAATGCTAATATTTACATTAAAAAATCATTTAAAATTGCAACAGTGTTAAAACGTCACAAAATGACCGTAACTCATTCAGCCAGTATTCTATTACAATTCTGAGTGATTTTGGGTCAATAGGTCACATGACCTGAAAGCTATTGAGCTAAAATGCTAATATTTACACTAAAAAATTCCTTAAAAATAGCAACAGTGTTAAAACGTCACAAAAATGACCGTAACTCATTTAGCCAGTACCGTACTACGATTCTGCAGTGATTTTGGGTCAATAGGTCACATGACCTGGAAGCTATTGAGCTAAAATGTTAATATTTACACTAAAAAATTCCTTAAAAATAGCAACATTGTTAAAATGTCACAAATGACTGTAACTCATTCAGCCAGTACCGTACTACAATCCTGCAGTGATTTTGGGTCAATCGGTCACATGACCTGGAATCTATTGAGCTAAAATGCTAATATTTACATTAAAAAATCATTTAAAATGGTAACAGTGTTAAACGTCACAAAAATGACCGTAACTCATTCAGCCAGTATCCTACTACAATTCTGCAGTGATTTTGGGTCAATAGGTCACATGACCTGCAAGCTATTGAGCTACAATGCTAATATTTACACTAAAAAATTCCTTAAAAATAGCAACAGTGTTAAAATGTCACAAAAATGACCGTAACTCATTCAGCAGTACCGTATTACGATTCTGCAGTGATTTTGGGTCAATAGGTCACATGACCTGCAAGCTATTGAGCTAAAATGCTAATATTTACACTAATAAATTCCTTAAAAATACCAACAGTGTTAAAATGTCACAAAAATGATCGTAACTCATTTAGCCAGTACCGTACTACAATTCTGCAGTGATTTTGGGTCAATCGGTCACATGACCTGGAAGCTATTGAGCTAAAATGCTAATATTTACATTTTTTTAGTGTAAATATTAGCATTTTAGCTCAATAGCTTGCAGGTTATGTGACCTATTGACCCAAAATCACTGCAGAATTGTGGTACAGTCCTGGCTGAATGAGTTACGGTCATTTTTGTGACGTTTTAACACTGTTGCTATTTTTAATGATTTTTTTAGTTAAAATATTAGCATTTTAGCTCAATAGCTTGCAGGTCATGTGACCAATTGACCCAAAATCACTGCAGAATCGTAGTACTGTACTGGCTGAACGAGTTACGGTCATTTTTGTGACATTTTAACACTGTTGGTATTTTAAGGAATTTTTTATTGTAATTATTAGCATTTTAGCTCAATAGCTTCCAGGTCATGTGACCTATTGACCCAAAATCACTGCAGGATATTAGTACGGTACTGGCTGAACGAGTTACAGTCATTTTTATGATGTTTTAACACTGTTGCTATTTTGAAGGAATTTTTAGTGTAAATATTAGCGTTTTAGCTCAATAGCTTCCAGGTCATGTGACCTATTGACCCAAAATCACTGCAGGATTTTAGTACGGTACTGGCTGAATGAGTTACGGTCATTTTAGTGATTTTTTAACACTGTTGCTATTTTTAATTATTTTTTAAATGTAAATATTAGCGTTTTAGCTCAATAGCTTGCAGATCATGTGAGGTATTGACCCAAAATCACTGCAGGATGTTAGTACGGTACTGGCTGAACGAGTTACGGTCATTTTTGTGACGTTTTAACACTGCTGGTATTTTTAAAGAATTTTTTAGTGTAAATATTAGCATTTTAGCTCAATAGCTTGCAGGTCATGTGACCTATTGACCCAAAATCACTGCAGGATATTAGTACGGTACTAGCTGAACGAGTTACAGTCATTTTTATGATGTTTTAACACTGTTGCTATTTTTTAGGAATTTTTTAGTGTAAATATTAGCATTGTAGCTCAATAGCTTGCAGGTCATGTGACCTATTGACCCAAAATCACTGCAGGATTGTAGTACGGTACTGGCTGAACGAGTTACAGTCATTTTAGTGATGTTTTAACACTGTTGCTATTTTTAATGATTTTTTTAGTGAAAATATTAGCATTTTAGCTCAATAGCTTGCAGGTCATGTGACCTATTGACCCAAAATCACTGCAGGATTTTAGTACGGTACTGGCTGAATGAGTTATGGTCATTTTTTTGACGTTTTAACACTGTTGCTATTTTTAAGGAATTTTTTAATGTAAATATTAACATTTTAGCTCAATAGCTTACAGGTCATGTGACCTATTGACCCAAAATCACTGCAGAATATTAGTACGGTACTGGCTGAAAGAGCTACGGTCATTTTTGTGATGTTTTAACACTGTTGGTATTTTTAATTTTTTTTAAATGTAAATATTAGCATTGTAGCTCAATAGCTTGCAGGTCATGTGACCTATTGACCCAAAATCACTGCAGGATTGTAATACGGTACTGGCTAAATAAGTTACGGTCATTTTTGTGACGTTTCAACACTTTTGGTATTTTAAATGATTTTTTGAATGTAAATATTAGCATTTTAGCTCAATAGGTTGCAGGTCATGTGAGGTATTGACCCAAAATCATTGCAGGATTGTAGTACGGTACTTGCTGAATGAGTTACGGTCATTTTTGTGACATTTTAACACTGTTGCTATTTTTAAGGAATTTTTAGTGTAAATATTAGCATTTTAGCTCAATAGCTTGCAAGTCATGTGACCTATTGACCCCAAATCACTGCAGGATTGTAGTACGGCACTGGCTGAATGAGTTACGGTCATTTTTGTGACGTTTTAACACTGTTGCTTTTTTTAAGGAATTTTTAAATGTAAATATTAACATTTTAGCTCAATAGCTTACAGGTCATGTGACCTATTGACCCAAAATCACTGCAGGATATTAGTACGGTACTAGCTGAACGAGCTACGGTCATTTTTGTGACGTTTTAACACTGTTAGTATTTTAAATTTTTTTTAAAATGTAAATATTAGCATTGTAGCTCAATAGCTTGCAGGTCATGTGACCTATTGACCCAAAATCACTGCAGGATTGTAATTCGGTACTGGCTAAATGAGTTACGGTCATTTTTGTGACGTTTTAACACTGTTGGTATTTTTAAGGAATTTTTTAGTGTAAATATTAGCATTTTAGCTTAATAGCTTACAGGTCATGTGACCTATTTACCCCAAATCACTGCAGGATCGTAGTACTCCATGGGCTGGTTGAGTTACACCTCTTTTTATTACATTTGAATGATTTCCCTATTTTTAATGAAATTAACATTGTAAATGTTAGCATGGTAGCTCAATACAAGATAAATATTCATTGAAGAGATTGAAACAAAATGTTTTAATCTGTTCAAAGGGTCTGGGGTGTATCCTGAATCACCGCTGCCGGCAAACACGTACGGCAAGTCACCGCGGACGATAGAATGGTTAAAAACCAGTGAAGAATCACACTGACACGTCTGTTTATTGCCCATCAATAACCCACATTTTATTTTGAAAACCGGAAGATGATCCACGCTGTAGCATCCTTGCGCTGACTTTCTCAACCACCTCCGTGTTTTTACCGTAAAGTGTGTAATACGGGAGCACTGGAAATGTTGGAGCGGCTGGACTGACTTCGTAAAAAGGAGAGTCAGCTGGCTTGACCGCGGAAAAAGAAGTCAGCTGGCTTGACCGCAGTGCAAAAAAAGAGGAAGAAAACAGGTTGCTAGTAGAGGGGGTGGGGCCCAGGAACAGCGGCTGCAGATTACGTGATCAACTCAGTGCTATGACTGAACACCGGCCCCCAAAAAATAAATAAATAAAATATTAAATATATATTTAAAGTGAACTCCAGCCCTCGCGGCCCAAATATTATACCGGCCCACTGGGAATTGTCCCGGTCCTCCCGATTAGCCAGTCCGGGCCTGCTCCAGGTTATTTGTAAATTGCAGGCTCCTTTCTCCAGGTTACCGGCTCAACACTCCGGGCTCGGGTTCAGTTCCAGGCACGGGGCTACGGGCTCCGGACTCCAGTCTCCGGCATCCGGGCTCCGGCATCCGGGCTCCGTGCTCCGGCCTCCGGCCTTCGGGGTCCGGCCTCCGGCTCAATGTTTGGGGTCATGTTAGGGCTACGGGCTCCAGGCTCCAGGCTCCGGTCTCGTGATCAGTTCCAGGCTCAAGGCTCCGGGCTCCTAGCGCTGGGCTACAGGCTACAGGCTCACCACAATGCCCAGACCTCTCGGTTTTCCTTGTTTTCTGAGTAGAAGAGGCAAAAAATGTCATTTTTGAGCGTTTAAGACGATAAGAAGCTGGTTTTGTCACTTTAAGACAAGAATGTTTTTGTCTCAAGCAGAACTTCATGATCTGAGAAGGCTTTGAATAAACAGCCATAAACCACTTATTTCTGACTTGTTTCAAGCGTTTTTCTACTTTTCTGAGTAGAAGTGGCAAAAATGTCATTTTTGAGCGTTTCAGACAGTGAGAAGCTGTTTTTGTCACTTAGAGAAAATATTGTTTTTTCTCAAGCAGTACTTCATGATCTGAGAAGACTTTGACAAAACGGCATAAAACACTTTATTCTTACTTGTTTTTAGTGTTTTCATGCTTTTCTGAGTAGAAGAGGAAAAAATGTCATTTTTGAGCGTTTTACACGATAAGAAGCCGTTATGGACACTTTGAGACAAGGATGTTTTTTTTTTTTTGTTTAAACAGAACTTCATGATTTGAGAATACTTTGACAAAACAGCCATAAAACATTTATTTCTGACTTGGCTTTAGTGTTTTCATGCTTTTCTGAGTAGAAGAGGAAAAAATGTCATTTTTGAGCGTTTCAGACGAAAAGTAGCTGTTTTGGTCACTTTGAGACAAAGATGTTTTCTTCTCAAGCAGAAATTCCTGATTTGAGAATGACTTTTAAGAAACAGCCATGAAACACTTATTTCGGACTTGTTTTTAGTGTTTCATGCTTTTCTGAGTAGAAGAGGCAAAAATGTCATTTTTGAGCGTTTCACGTGATAAGAAGCTGTTTTGGTCACTTTGAGACAAAGATTTTTTATTTCAAGCAGAACTTCATGATTTGAGAAGACTTTTAAGAAACAGCCATAAAACACTTACTTCTGACTTGTTTTTAGTATTTTCATGCTTTTCTGAGTAGAAGGGGCAAAAATGTCATTTTTGAGCGTTTCAGACGATAAGAAGCTGTTTTTTTCACTTTGAGACAAAGATGTTTTTTTTCTCAAGCAAAACGTCATGAACAGGTAAGACTCGAACAAAACAGCCATAAACCACTTTTTTCTGACTTGTTTGACTTTTCTGAGTAGATGAAACAAAAACTTCATTTTTGAGCGTTTCACGCAAGCAGAAGCTGATTTGGTCATTTTTGAGACAAGGATGTTTTGTCTCAAGCAGAACGTAAAGCTTCCCACTTAGTTCTGGCATTTCTCAAACCGCCCCGTGGAGATGAAATGCTGCCTCACATTGCAGCCACACTCTAGTGAAAGAACTCTGTCCATGGTCCTGATTCTTTGTCTTTCTCTCTCTCTCTCCCTCTTTCCTCCAACCCCCTTAAAGATGCACACTGGCGTGCATGGACGAGGAAGAGCACTGGGAAATGTCACACTGACCCTTGTCAGGGTTAGATCGGGATGGCTGGTGGACGGTGTGGACTCTGTCTTTTTTCCAGCCCGTGTGGGACATTGTTATTTTTCCAGAGACAGAACACCGGTCAGCCTTACCCCTTTTTTAAGCTCCGGTTCTTTTCTCATCTGGAACTGGACAACGATAAAACATGAACCGTGCGTTGAACTTGGTTATTTTTTTTCCAGAGACAACAGAAGGCTAACAGCTTTATTTTTTCAACCTCCGGGGCTTCTCCTCAACTTTCGCCAGAAACCTAACCTTGTTCCAGGTCTGAATCTTTTCCCCTCTCTCTCTCTCCCCCTCTCTTCTCTCCAGCCCCCTTAAAGCTGCTCACTGAGTTATGGAACTTTTTCAACCCCCCCCCCCCCCCCCCCCAGTGGGGACGGACTGCTGCCCCACATCAGAGCCTCACACTCAGGGAAGAACTCTCGCCCTTGTCCTGGTTCTTCTTTCCCCCTTCCCTCCCCCTTTTTCTTCCAGCCACCTTGAAGCTGCACATTGGCATGCGCCGAGGAGGAGGAACGCCGGGAAATGTCGCGCTGACCCAAGTCAGGATTAGGCCGGGACGGTCGGCGGACCGTGTGGACTCTGTCTTTTTTCCAGGCCTGTGTGGGACTTAGCTATTTTTCCAAGCCTGTTTGGGAATCTGATGTTTTTTCAAAGAAAGAACGCCGGTTAGCTGATCCCCTTTTTAACCTCCAGTGCTTTTCTCATCTGGAGCTGGATGACGGTAAAACTCGAACCGTATGTGGAACTTTGTTATTTTTTTTCCAGACAGAACCCCTGTAAACCCAACCACTTTTTGACCTCTGGGGCTTTTCTCACGTGGAGCTTGATAACGGTAAAACTCAAACCGTCATTGGCCATTTTTCAGAATTCTGCTCCTCCTTGCCCTGGTCTTACTCTTTTTTTCTGTCTCTCTCCCACTCTTTCCTCCAGCCACCTTAAAGCTGCACACTAAGTTCTGGCATTTTTTCAAACCGTCCCGTGGAGACAAAATGCTGCCCCACATTGCAGCCACACAGTGGGGGCTGAATACTGGCCCTCCTTTCCTGTCTTCGGTGTGACTCAGGCTTCTACAAACTGATTGCGCTTGCTGTATTTATCGTATTTTAAATGTATTGTAATGGTATTTTGTTGTGTTTTAATGGTATTTGAATTGTATTTTATTTGTACTGTTTATTTATGCTTTGCACTGTAAAGAACTTTTTGACTGTGTCTGTGAAAAGTGCTCTATCAATAAAATTTATTGACTATTTTGCCTACTTACTGTCTGACTCTTTTTTTTCCCCCTCTCTCCCCCTTTCTTCATCAGCCACCTTAAAGCTTCACACTGGGACTGAAAATCACGTCCTCTGGCCCGGTTAGGGCTGGGGCCAGGATAGGGCTCTGGGCTCGGGCTCCGTTCCAGGGTTTAGGGATAGGGCCTAGGCCAGGGCCAGGGTTGGGGCTCCGGGCTCGGGCTAAGTTCCAGGGTTCAGGTTAGGGCTGAGGCTAGGGTCAGGGTTAGTGCTCCATGCTTCAAGCTCTGGGCTCCAGGTTCAAGGCACGGGGTCGGTTCCATTTTCCAGGCTCCAGGTTTCAGGCTCCGGGCTGCGGGCTCATTGTCAGTTCCAGGCTCCAGGCTCAAGGCTCAGGGCTCAAAGCTCCAGGCTCCAGGCTGAAAATTCCATGCTCCATGCTCCGGGCTCCAGGCTCAAGGCTCAGGGCTCAGGGCTCCAGGCTCCAGGCTCCAGGCTCCAGGCTCAAAGTTCCATGCTCCAGGCTCCATGCTCCAGGCTCCAGGCTCTGGGCCCCAGGCCCCGGGCTTTGGGTTCCAGGCTCCAGGCTCTGCGCTGCGTGCTCGGGGTCATTTCCAGGCTCCGTGCTCCAGGCTTCAAGGTCCAGGCTATAGGCACCGCGCTCAAGGCTCCTTGCTCCAGGCTCCCAGGACAGGGTAATTTCAATGCTTCAGGTTCCAGGCCCCGGCCTCAAGGTTCCATATTTGGGGTCAGTTCCAGGCTTCGGGCTCATGGCTCTGAGCTCCGGTTTAATTTTAGGCTCTGGGCTCAAGTCTTTAAGCTTTGGGTTCTAGGCTCAACGCTCCAGGATCCGTTCTCCAGGCTCCTTGGTCTTGGTCAGTTCCAGGCTCCATGCTCAAGGCTACTGGATAAAGACTCGGGGCTCTTGGTCAGTTCCAAGCTCCTGATTCCGGGTCAGGGCTCAGGGCTCAGGGCTCTGGGCTTGGGGTCAGTTCCATGCTCCGGGCTACAGGCTCCAGTCACGGGGTCAGTTCGAGGCTCCGGGCTCAAGGATCCAGGCTCACAGCTACGTACACAAGGCTCTGGACTCCAGGCTCAAGACTCTGCGCTCAGTCCTCCAGGCTCGGGGTCAGTTCCAGGCTCCGGGCTCCAGGCTACAGACTCGGCGTCAGTTCCATGCTCTGGGCTCCAGGCTCATGGTTCTATTCTCTGAGCTCCATGCTCAAGGATCGGGGTCAGTTCCTGTCTCCGGGCTCAAGGTTCCATTCTCGGGCTCAGTTCCACGCGCCAGGCTCCGGGCTCCAGGCTCCGGGCTCCGGGGTCCGGGGTCCGGGCTCCGGGCTCCGGGCTCCGGGATCCATGCTCAGGGCACGGGGTCATTTCAAGGCTCCGGGCTCTAGACTCCAGGCTCATGGCTCCAGACTCGGGGTCAGTTCCAGGCTCTGGGCTCTGGGCTGCGGGCTCCAGGCTCTGGGATCAGGGTCAGTTTCAGGCTCCAAGCTCTGGGCTCCAGTTTCCAGGCTCTGTGCTCAATTCCCCAGGCTCTGTGCTCCTTCCTCTGGGCTCGGAGTATGTTCCAGGCTCCGGGATCCAGGTTTTAGGCTTCACATATCGGGCTTGTGGTCAGTTCCAGGCTCCAGGCTCCAGGCTTCAGGCTTCAGGCTTCAGGCTTTGGGCTTTGGGCTTTGGGTAAGTTGTAGGCTCCGGGATCCATGCCCTTGGCTCCAGGCTCCGGGCACAGGGTTTTTTCCAGCCTCCGGAATCAGGGCTTTAGGCTCAGGGTGTTCTTCCAGCTTTCAGGCTCCAGGCTCCAAGCTCATGGCTCCGCGTTCCAGGCTCCGGGCTCCAGTTTTGGGGTCAGTTCCAGGCTCTGGGCTCCAGGCTCCGGGCTAAAGGTTCCGTGCTCGGGGTCAGTTCCAGGCTCCGGGTCATGGTTCAAGGCTCGGGGTTAGTTTGAGGATTCAGGCTCCAGGCTCAAGTCTTAGGCTTCCAGGCTGACTCCTGACTCCTGACTCCAGGCTCCAGGCTCCAGGGTTCGGGCTCAGGGTAAGTTCCAGGCTTCAAGCTCTGGGCTCCAGGCTCTGCGATCAAGGATCCAGGCTCCGGGATTTTTGGTCAGTTCCAGGCTCCGGGCTCTAGGCTCCAGTCTTGGGTTTCAGTTCCAGGCTCCAGGTTCTGGGCTCCAGGCTCAAGGCTCAAGGCTCAAGGCTCATGGCTCCCGTCTCCAGTCTCCAGGCTTCAGGCTCCAAGCTCCAGGCTCCAGGCACTGGGTCATTTCCAGGCTCCAGGCTCCATACTCCACGGTCCAGGCTCTGGACTCGGGGTCATTTACAGGCTCCGGGCTCCGGGCTCCAGGCTCCAGGCTCCAGTCTCACAACTCTATGCTCATGGCTCCATGCTCCAGGCTCAGGGTCATTCACAGGCTCCAGGCTCATGTCTCCAGGCTTGGGGTAGGTTCCAGGGTTCTGGCTCCAGGCTCAGGGTCAGTTCTAGTATCTGGGTTCCGGGCTCCTTGCTGCGGAGTCTTTAAGCTCTGGGCTCTTGGCACTGCGCTCCAAGCTCTTGGTCAGTTGCAGGCTCCGTGTTTCAGGCTACCGGCTCCAGACTCCGGGCTCGAGGTCCGTTCCAGGCTCAGGGCTCAAGGATCAAGGCTCCGTGCTCCAGGCTTCTGGTTAAAGGCTCAGGGCTCAGGGCTCAGGGCTCAGGGCTCAGGGTCAGGTCCACGCTCTGGGCTCAAGGATTTTGCCTTTGGGCTTGGGTCAGTTCCAGTCTCTGGGCAACGGGCTCCAGGCTCAAGACTCCAGGCTCCAGGCTCCAGGCTTCTTGCTCCAGGCTCCAGGCTTCTTTCTCCAAACTCTGGGTCAATTCTCCAGGGTCCTTAGCCAGAGCCATTTCCAGCCTCTGGGCTCCAGCCTTCAGGCTCCGGGATCCAGGCTCCTGGCTCTTGGTCAGTTCCATGCTCCGGACTCAAGGCTCCTGGCTTAAGGCTCGGGGTCAGTTCCAGGCTCTAGGCATTTGGCTCTTGGCCCCAGGCTTAAGGTTAAAGGCTCAAGGCTCAAGGCTCAAGGCTCAAGGCTCGGGGTCAGTTCCAAGCTCCAGGCACCAGATTCTAGGCTCCAGGCTCAAGGCTCCATGCTTCAAGCTCTGGGCTCATGGCTCCAGATTCCAGGTTCCAGGCTCGGCGTCGGTTCCATTTTCCGGGCTCCAGGCTTCTGGCTCTGGGCTCAGTGTCAGTTCCAGGCTCCAGGCTCAGGGCTCAAAGCACCAGGCTCCAAGCTCAAAGTTCCATGCTCCATGCTAAGGGCTCCAGGTTTCGGGCCCGGACTCCGGGCTCCGGGCTCCGGGCTCCTGGCTCCGCGCTGCTTGCTCGGGGTTAGTTCCAGGCTCTGTGCTCGAGGCTCCAGGCTCTGTGCTATAGGGTCCGTGCTCCCGGCTCCAGGCACCCAGCACGGGGTAATTTCAAGTTTTCAAGTTCCAAACTCTGGCCTCAAGGTTCCGTACTCGGGGTATGCTTCAAGCTCTGGGCTCCAGGTTCCAGGTTCTAGGCTTGGGGTCTGTTCCATTTTCCGGGCTCCAGGCTTCAGGCTCCGGGCTCCGGGCTCTAGGCTCCGGGTTCCGGGCTCCTCGCTCCGTGCTCCGGGCTAAAGGCTCCAGGCTCCAGGCTCAAGGCTCAAGGCTCCAGGCTGAGAGCTCTGGGCTACAGGCTCCGCGCTACAGGCTCCGCGCTACAGGCTCCGCGTTCCTTGCTCCGGGCTCGGGGTCAGTTCCAGGCTCCAGGCTCAAGGCCCCAGGCGCCAGGCGCCAGGCTCCAGGCTCCAGGCTCAAGACTCTGGGCTCCAGAATCCCAGCTTTTGGTCTTTTCCAGGCTAAAGGCTCCAGACTCCAGGATTGGAGTCAGTTCAAGGCTCCGGGCTCAAGGCTCCAGACTCCAGCCTCCAGGCTCCAGGGTCAGGGTCATTTCCAAGCTCCGGGCTCCATGCTCCAGGCTCAAAGCTCTGGGTTCGGGGTCAGTTCCAAGCTCTGGGCACCGGGCTGCAGGCTCCAGATTCAAGACTCGATGCTCCACGCTCCGTGCGCCAGGCTCCATGCTCCAAGCTCTGGGCTCCTGGCTCCATGCTACAAGTTTTGGGCACCTGGCTCCTGGCTCCTGGCTCCAGGCTTAAGGCTCAGGGTTAGTTCAAGGCTCTGGGCTCCAGGTTTCAGTCTCAGGGTCAGTTCCAGGCTTCGTACTCCATGCTCCGTGCTCAAGGCTCGGAGCCAGTTCCAGGCTCTGGGTTCCAGCCTCCTATGTCAAGGTTCTGCACTAAAGGCTCCGGGCTCCAGGCTCCAGGCTCAAGGCACGGGGTCATTTCTAGGCTCCGGTCTCCAAGGTCCAGACGTGTTGTCAGTTCTAGGCTCCGGGCTCCTGGTTCCGGGCTCCGGGCTCCGGGCTCCGGGCTCCGGGCTCCGGGCTCCGGGCTCCGGGCTCCTGGTTCCTGGTTCCGGGCTCCGGGCTCTGGGCTCCGGGTTCCGGGCTCCGGGTTCTGGGCTCCGGGTTCTGGGCTCCGGGTTCTGGGCTCCGGGCTCCGGGCTCCGGGCTCAGTGTCAGTTCCAGGCTCCGGGCTGCAGGCTCCAAGCTTAAAGTTCCAGGCTCAAGGCTTCATGCTACAGGTTCCAGCATCCAGGCTCAAGTCTCCAGGCTCAAGCCTCCAGGCTCCGGGCATGGAGTCAGTTCCAAGTTCCGGTCTCCCGGCTGTCCGGCGCTAGGCTTCTTGCTCGGGGTAAGTTTCATGCTTGGGGTTCCACACCCAGGGCTCCAGGCTCCAGGCACAGGGTTTTTTCCAGGCTCCGGGCTCCAGGCTTTTGGCTCGGGGGCTTCTTCCAGGCTATAGGCTCAAGGCTCCAGGTTCAAGGCTCCCGGCTCCAGGCTCAAAGCTCCAGGCTCTGGGCTCAAGATCAGTTCCTGAATCCGGTGTCCAGGACCCAGGTTTCGGGTTTGGGGTGTATTCCATGCTCTGGCCTTCGGGCTGCAGGCTCCAGGCTTCGGGCTCAGGGTAAGTACCATGCTCGGGGATCCACGCCCCTGGCTCAAGGCTCTGAGAACGGGGTCATTTCCACACTCCAGGCTCCAGAATCCAGGTTCAAGGCTCCGCACTCGGCGTCAGTTCAAGGCTCCCGACTCCAGGCTCACGGCTCCATGCTCACGGCTCAATGCTCCTGGCTCCTGGCTCCTGGCTCCTGGCTCCTGGCTCCTGGCTCCTGGCTCCTGGCTCCTGGCTCCTGGCTCCTGGCTCCTGGCTCGAGGAAAGCTCCAGGCTCTGGGCTTAAAGCTCCAGGCTCCAGGATCGGGTTCAGTTCCATGCTCCAGGCTCCAGGCTCCAGGGTCTTGGTCAGTTGCAGACTCCGTTCTCCAGGCTACCAGCTCCAGACTCCAGGCTCGGGATCAGTTTCAGGCTCCGGGCTAAAGGATATAGGCTCCACGCTCCAGGCTCCTGGTTCCAGGTACAGGGCTCCGGGCTTGGGGTCAGTTCCATTCTCCGGGCTCCAGGCTCAAGCCTCTAGGTTCAGGGTATATTTCAGGCACCGCGCATCGGGCTCCAGAATATAGGCTCCGTGCCCCAAACACCAGGTAAAGGCTCCAGGTTCCTTGCTCAGTGTAATATCCAGGCTGTGGGCTCTGGGCTCTGGGCTCCAGGCTCCAGGCTCTAGGTTCCAGGCTCAGTGTCAGTTCCAGGCTTTGGGATCCAGGTTCCAGGCTCAAGACTCCAGGCTCCAGACTCCAAGCTCCAGGCTCCATTCTCCGGGCTTGGGGTCAGTTAAGGGCTCCAGGTTCCAGGTTCCAGGCTCCATGCTCCATGCTCCAGGGCTTGGGGTCAGTAAAGGGCTCCAGGCTCAAGGCTCCAGACTCCAGGCTCTGGGATCCAGGCTCTGCGCTCAATTCTCCGGTTTCAAGAATCCGTGCTAGGGTGAAGTTCCAGGCTCTGGGCTCAGGGCTCAAGCCTCCAGGCTTCAGATTCAGGACTCCCTGCACAAGGCTCATGGCTCCGCGCTCAAGGCTCCAGGCACCAGACTTCGGGCTTTGGGGCACTTGCATTCTCCGGGTACCAGGCTTCAGGCTCCATGCTCCAGGGCTTGGGGTCAGTAAAGGGCTCCAGGCTCAAGGCTCCAGACTCCAGGATCCAGGCTCCGGGATCCAGGCTCCGCGCTCCATTCTCCGGTTTCAAAAATCTGTGCTAGGGTTAAGTTCCAGGCTCTGGGCTCAAGGCTCCAGGCTCCAGGCTTCGGGCTTTGGGGCACTTCCATTCTCCGGGTACCAGGCTTCAGGCTCCAGGCTTCAGGCTCTGGGTCAGTTCCAGGCTCCAGGTTCCGGGCACCGTGCTCCAGGATCCGGGATCGGGGTCAGTTCCAGGCTCTGGGCTCAAAGCTCTTGGATCAGGGTCAGTTTGTGGCTCCGGGCTCAAGTTTGCAGGCTCCAGGCTTCAGGCTCAAGGCACCAGGCTCCGCGTTCCTTCCTCCTGGATCAAGGCTTTTGGATCGGAGTATGTTCGTGGCTCTGGGCTCCAGGTTTAAGGCTCCATATTTTGGGCACAGTTCCAGGCTACAGGTTCTATGCTCCAAGTTTGTGACTACGCGTTCCAGGCTAATGGCACCTGGTTCAAGGCTCAAGGCTCCAGTCTCCAAGCTCTAGCGTCGGGGTCAGTTCCATGTTCCGTGCTCAAGACTCCAGGCTCAAGGCTCAGGGTCAGTTCATGGCTCCAGTCACCACGCTCTAGACTCCAGGCTCAAGGCTCCGTGCTTCATGCTCTTGGCTCCAGGCTATAGGCTCCAGGGTCGGGGTCAGTAAAAGGCTCCAGGCTCCATGCTTCAGGCTCTGGGCTCAAGGCTCCGGAATCAGTGTCAGTTCCATGCTCTGTGCTCAAGACTCCAGGCTCAAGGCTCAGGGTCAGTTCATGGCTCCAGTCACCAGGCTCTAGACTCCAGGCTCAAGGCTCCGTGCTTCATGCTCTTGGCTCCAGGCTATAGGCTCCAGTGTCGGGGTCAGTTAAAGGCTCCAGGCTCCATGCTCCAGGCTCCGGGCTCCAGGCTCTTGGCATGGGGTCAGTTCCAAGATCTGGTCTCCAGGTTTACAGCTCTACTTTTCGGGCTCGAGGTCAGTTCCAGGTTCAAGGCTCCATAGTCCAGGTTCGTTGCTACGCGTTCCAGGCTTAAGGTTCCCAGCACCAGGCTCCAGGCTGAAGGCTCCAAGCTCAAGGCTCCAGGCTCAGGGTAAGTTCCATTCTCCAGGGTAAAGGCTCCAAGCTCAAGGCTTGGGGTCAATTCAAGGCTGAAGTCACCGGGCTCTAGGCTCGGGCACTGGGCTCCAGGATCAAGGCGCCGTGCTTCAAGCTTTTGGCTCCAGGCTCCAGGTTCGGGTTCAATTCAAGGCTCCGGGCTCCATGCTCCGGGGTCAGGGCTCCAGACTCCAGACTCCGGGCTCCAGGCTCAAGGCTCTGCTCTCCAGGCTCCATACTTCAAGCTCTTGGATCCAAGCTTAAGGCTCCATTCACGGTGTCAGTTCCAGGCTCCAGGCTCCATGCTTCAGGCTCCGGGCTCAAGGCTCCGGGATCAGTGTAAGTTTCGGGCTCCGGGCTCCGGGCTCCCCGCTCAAGGCTCCAGGCTCCGGGCTCCAGGCTCTGGGCATGGGGTCACTTCCAAGTTCCGGTCTCCAGGTTTAAGGCTCCACATTTCGGGCTCGGGGTCAGTTCAAGGCTAATGGCTCCATTGTCCAGGCTCGTTGCTACACGTTCCAGGCTCCAGGCTTCCGGCACAAGGCTCAAGGCTGAAGGCTGACAGCTCAAGGTTCCATGCTCGGGGTAAGTTCCTTGCTCCGGGCTCAATGCTCCAAACTCAAGGCTTGGGGTCAGTTTCACGCTCTAAGCTCCAGGCTCCATGCTCAAGGCTGCATGGTTCAGGCTCTTGGCTCCAGGCTCCAGGCACAGGGTAAGTTCCAGGCTCAAGGCTCCAGGCTCTTCTCTTCAGGCTTTGCTCTCCAGGCTCCGGGCTGCGGGCTCCAGGCTCCATGCCCCATGCTCCGGGCTTGGGGTCATGTAAGGGCTCCAGGCTCCAGGCTCCAGGCTCCAGGCTCCATGCTCCAGGCTCCAAACGCCGTTCTCCATGCTCCGGGCTTGGGGTCAGTTCAAGGCTCCGGGCTCCATGCTCCGGGCTCCGGGCTCCGGGCTCCGGGCTCCGGGCTCCGGGCTCCGGGCTCCGGGCTCCGGGCTCCGGACTCCGGGCTCTGGGCTCCATGTTTGGCGTCATTTCCAGACTTACGGGCTCCAGGCTCCTGTCTCGTGTTCAGTTCCAGGCTCAAGAATCCTGGCTGCTAGCGCTGTGCTTCAAGGCTACAGGTTCACCACAATGCCCAGACCCCTCGGTTTTCCTTTTTTTCTGAGTAGAAGAGGCATTTCAGACGATGAGAAGCTGGTTTTGTCACTTTAAGACAAGAATGTTTTTGTCTCAAGGAAAACTTTATGAACTGCTAAGACTCGAAGAAAAAGGCCATAAACCATGGATTTCTGACTTGTTTTTAGTGGTTTTCTCCTTTTCTGAGTAGAAGTGGGGGAAAAAAATGTCATTTTTGAGCGTTTCAGACGATAAGAAGCTGTTTTTGTGACTTTGAGACAAGGATGTTTTTTTCTCAAGCAAAATGACATGAACGGACTAGACGGACTAAAAAAAAAAAAAGCCATTAAAACCCCTACTTCGTACTTATTTTAAGTGTTTTCATGCTTTTCTGGGTAGATGAGTAAAAAAAATCTTTTTTGAGCGTTTTAGACGATAAGAAGCTGTTTTGGTGACTTTGAGACAAGGATGTTTTTATCTCAAGCAGAACGTCATGATTTTATTAGACTTTTTAGAAACAGCAATTAAACACTTAATTCTGACTTGTTTTCAGTGTTTTCATGCTTTTCAGAGTAGAAAAGGCAAAAATGTCATTTTTGAGCGTTTCAGACGATAAGAAGCTGTTTTGGTCACTTTGAGACAAAGATTTTTTATTTCAAGCAGAACTTCATGATTTGAGAAGACTTTTAAGAAAACGCCATAAAACACTTATTTCGAACTTGTTTTTTGTGTTTTCTTTCTTTTCTGAGCAGAAGAGGCAAAAATGTATTTTTTTGAGCGTTTCTGACGATAAGAAGCTGTTTTTGTGACTTTGACACAAGGATGTTTTTTTCTCAAGCAAAACGTCATGAACTGATTAGACTTTGACAAAACAGCCATAAAACCCCTATTTCTTACTTGTTTTTAGTGTTTTCATGCTTTTCTGAGTAGATGAGTCAAAAATGTCATTTTTGAGCGTTTCAGACGATAAGAAGCTGTTTTGGTCACTTTGAGACAAAGATGTTTTTCTTTCCACAAGCAGAACTTCATGATTTTATTAGACTTTTTTTTGAAACAGCCATTAAACACTTATTTCGGACTTGTTTTCAGTGTTTTCATGCTTTTCTGAGTAGAAGAGGCAAAAATGTCATTTTTGAGCGTTTCAGACGATAAGAACCTTTTTTGGTCACTTTGAGAAAACGATGTTTTTATTCAAGCAGAACTTCATGATTTGAGAAGACTTTTAAGAAAACGCCATAAAACACTTATTTCGAACTTGTTTTTTGTGTTTTCTATCTTTTCTGAGTAGAAGAGGGAAAAAAATGCATTTTTTGAGCGTTTCAGACGATAAGAAGCTGTTTTTGTGACTTTGAGACAAGTATGTTTTTTTCTCAAGCAAAACGTCATGAACTGATTAGACTTTGACAAAAAAAAAAAAAAGCCATAAAACCCCTATTTATTACTTGTTTTTAGTGTTTTCATGCTTTTCTGAGTGGATGAGTCAAAAATGTCTTTTTTGAGCGTTTCAGACGATAAGAAACTGTTTTGGTCACTTTGAGACAAGGATGTTTTTTTCACAAGCAGAACTTCATGATTTTATTAAACTTTTTAGAAACAGCCATGTGTTTTCATGCTTTTCTGAGTAGATGAGTCAAAAATGTCATTTTTGAGCGTTTCAGACGATAAGAAGCTGTTTTGGTCACTTTGAGACAAGGATGTTTTTTTTCCACAAGCAGAACTTCATGATTTTATTAGACTTTTTTGAAACAGCCATTAAACACTTATTTCTGACTTGTTTTCAGTGTTTTCATGCTTTTCTGAGTAGAAGAGGCAAAAATGTCATTTTTGAGCGCTTCAGACGATAAGAACCTTTTTTGGTCACTTTGAGAAAACGATGTTTTTATTCAAGCAGAACTTCATGATTTGAGAAGACTTTTAAGAAAACGCCATAAAACACTTATTTCGAACTTGTTTTTTGTGTTTCCTTTCTTTTCTGAGTAGAAGAGGAAAAAATGTATTTTTGGAGCGTTTCAGACGATAAGAAGCTGTTTTTGTGACTTTGAGACAAGTATGTTTTTTTCTCAAGCAAAACGTCATGAACTGATTAGACTTTGACAGAAAAAAAGCCATAAAACCCCTATTTATTACTTGTTTTTAGTGTTTTCATGCTTTTCTGAGTGGATGAGTCAAAAATGTCTTTTTTGAGCGTTTCAGACGATAAGAAACTGTTTTGGTCACTTTGAGACAAGGATGTGTTTTTTCACAAGCAGAACTTCATGATTTTATTAGACTTTTTAGAAACAGCCATGTGTTTTCATGCTTTTCTGAGTAGATGAGTCAAAAATGTCATTTTTGAGCGTTTCAGACGATAAGAAGCTGTTTTGGTCACTTTGAGACAAGGATGTTTTTTTTTCCACAAGCAGAACTTCATGATTTTATTAGACTTTTTTGAAACAGCCATTAAACACTTATTTCTGACTTGTTTTCAGTGTTTTCATGCTTTTCTGAGTAGAAGAGGCAAAAATGTCATTTTTGAGCGTTTCAGACGATAAGAACCTTTTTTGGTCACTTTGAGAAAACGATGTTTTTATTCAAGCAGAACTTCATGATTTGAGAAGACTTTTAAGAAAACGCCATAAAACACTTATTTCGAACTTGTTGTTTGTGTTTCCTTTCTTTTCTGAGTAGAAGAGGAAAAAATGTATTTTTGGAGCGTTTCAGACGATAAGAAGCTGTTTTTGTGACTTTGAGACAAGTATGTTTTTTTCTCAAGCAAAACGTCATGAACTGATTAGACTTTGACAGAAAAAAAGCCATAAAACCCCTATTTATTACTTGTTTTTAGTGTTTTCATGCTTTTCTGAGTGGTTGAGTCAAAAATGTCTTTTTTGAGCGTTTCAGACGATAAGAAACTGTTTTGGTCACTTTGAGACAAGGATGTTTTTTTCACAAGCAGAACTTCATGATTTTATTAGACTTTTTAGAAACAGCCATGTGTTTTCATGCTTTTCTGAGTAGATGAGTCAAAAATGTCATTTTTGAGCGTTTCAGACGATAAGAAGCTGTTTTGGTCACTTTGAGACAAGGATGTTTTTTTTCCACAAGCAGAACTTCATGATTTTATTAGACTTTTTTGAAACAGCCATTAAACACTTATTTCTGACTTGTTTTCAGTGTTTTCATGCATTTCTGAGTAGAAGAGGCAAAAATGTCATTTTTGAGCGTTTCAGACGATAAGAACCTTTTTTGGTCACTTTGAGAAAACGATGTTTTTATTCAAGCAGAACTTCATGATTTGAGAAGACTTTTAAGAAAACGCCATAGAACACTTATTTCGAACTTGTTGTTTGTGTTTCCTTTCTTTTCTGAGTAGAAGAGGAAAAAATGTATTTTTGGAGCGTTTCAGACGATAAGAAGCTGTTTTTGTGACTTTGAGACAAGTATGTTTTTTTCTCAAGCAAAACGTCATGAACTGATTAGACTTTGACAGAAAAAAAGCCATAAAACCCCTATTTATTACTTGTTTTTAGTGTTTTCATGCTTTTCTGAGTGGTTGAGTCAAAAATGTCTTTTTTGAGCGTTTCAGACGATAAGAAACTGTTTTGGTCACTTTGAGACAAGGATGTTTTTTTCACAAGCAGAACTTCATGATTTTATTAGACTTTTTAGAAACAGCCATGTGTTTTCATGCTTTTCTGAGTAGATGAGTCAAAAATGTCATTTTTGAGCGTTTCAGACGATAAGAAGCTGTTTTGGTCACTTTGAGACAAGGATGTTTTTTTTCCACAAGCAGAACTTCATGATTTTATTAGACTTTTTTGAAACAGCCATTAAACACTTATTTCTGACTTGTTTTCAGTGTTTTCATGCTTTTCTGAGTAGAAGAGGCAAAAATGTCATTTTTGAGCGTTTCAGACGATAAGAACCTTTTTTGGTCACTTTGAGAAAACGATGTTTTTATTCAAGCAGAACTTCATGATTTGAGAAGACTTTTAAGAAAACGCCATAAAACACTTATTTCGAACTTGTTTTTTGTGTTTCCTTTCTTTTCTGAGTAGAAGAGGAAAAAATGTATTTTTGGAGCGTTTCAGACGATAAGAAGCTGTTTTCGTGACTTTGAGACAAGTATGTTTTTTTCTCAAGCAAAACGTCATGAACTGATTAGACTTTGACAGAAAAAAAGCCATAAAACCCCTATTTATTACTTGTTTTTAGTGTTTTCATGCTTTTCTGAGTGGTTGAGTCAAAAATGTCTTTTTTGAGCGTTTCAGACGATAAGAAACTGTTTTGGTCACTTTGAGACAAGGATGTGTTTTTTCACAAGCAGAACTTCATGATTTTATTAGACTTTTTAGAAACAGCCATTAAACACTTATTTCTGACTTGTTTTTAGTGTTTTCAAACTTTTCTTAATATAAGAGTCAAAAATGTCATTTTTGAGCGTTTCAGACGATAAGAAGCTGTTTTTGTGACTTTGAGACAAGGATGTGTTTTTGTCAAGCAACACTTCATGAACTGACTTTGACAAAAAAAAGCCATAAACCACTCATTTCTGACTTATTTTTTGCGTTTTCAAATTTTCTGAGTAGAAGGGGCAAAAATGTCATTTTTGAGCGTTTCACGCGAAAAGAACCTTTTTTTTTGTCACTTTGAGACAAGGATGTTTTTTCAAGACCTGAGAAGACTTGGACAAAATAGCAATAAAACACTTTTTTTTTTTTTTTTTAGTGTTTTCATGCTTTTCTCGCTATATTGGTATAAAAATGTCATTTTTGAGCGTTTCACGCAAGGAGAAGCTGATTTGGTCACTTTTGAGACAAGGATGTTTTGTCTCAAGCAGAACGTAAAAGCTTCACACTTTGTTCGGGCATTTCTCAAACCGCCCCGTGGAGATGGATTTACTGCCTCATATTGCAGCCATACGCTGGTGAAAGAACTCTGTCCATGGTCCTTATTCGTTGTCTTTCTTGCTCTTTTTCTCTCTCTCTCTCTTTCCTCTAACCCCCTTAAAGCTGCACACTGGCGTGCATGGACGACGAAGAGCACTGGGAAATGTCGCACTGACCCTTGTCAGGGTTAGACCGGGACGGGTGGTGGACGGTGTGGACTCTATCTTTTTTCCAGCCCGTGTGGGACATTGTTATTTTCCAGAGACAGAACACCGGTTAGCCCACAGGTTTCAAACCTGTCGCCCGGGGGCCAAATCCGGCCCACCAAAGGGTCCAATCTGGCCCGCGGGATCAATTTGTGAAAAATTGCAAAGATTACACTGAAGATATTAACAGTCAATGGTGTCAAAATCCTTTTAATTCAGGTTCCACATAAAGATACATACAGTCCAATTAAATTTCAAGTGGATCAGAAGCAGTGAAATATTATCATAATAAACTATAAATAATGACAACCCCAAATTTTCTCTTTGTATTTTGGTGTAAACAAAGTAAAATTACATGAAAATGTTGACATTACCAAACTATACATTTACAAAAAATGTGAATAACCTGAACAAATATAAACAAATGGAAACTTCTTCAGAATGGTAAATGCAATTTTACCACTATTCTGCCTGTTACTAATGTTTTGTGCCATTGTAGCGCACATGTGGAAATGATAAACTGATAAACTGAGGCAGAATATTGTTGAAATTGTACTTGTTTTTCTTAAGAAAATTCAAGTTGTTCATGTTATTCAGATTTTTAAGGAAACTTTGTAGACTTAAACCTGATCATAATCGAATTTTACTTTTTTTTACTGTGATTATTTTTCTGGTCCGGCCCACTTGAGATCAAATCGGGCTGAATGTGGCCCCCAACTAAAATGAGTTTGACACCCCTGGGTTTGCCTAACCCCTTTTTTAAGTTCCGGTTCTCTTCTCATCTGGAGCTGGATAACGATAAAACATTGAACCTTATATTGAACTTTGTTTTTTTTTTTTCCAGGGACCACCCCTGTAAGCCTAACACCTTTTTTTTTTTTTCTTTTTTTTTTAACCTCCGGAGCTTCTCCTCAACTTTAGCCCGGAACCTAACCTTGTTCCAGGTCTGAATCTTTTCCCCTCTCTCCCCCTCTCTTCTCTCCAGCCCCCTTAAAGCTGCTCACTTAGTTGTGGAACTTTTTCAAACCCCCCCAGTGGTAACGGAATGCTGCCCCACATCAGAGCCTCACACTCAGGGAAGAAGTCTCGTCCTGGTCCTGGTTCTTCTTTTCCCCTTCCCTCCCTCTTTTTCTTCCAGCCACCTTGAAGCTGCACATTGGCATGCGCTGAGGAGGAGGAAATGGCGCAAAATGGCACGCTGACCCGGGTCAGGATGAGGCCAGGATGGCTGGCGGACTGTTTGGACTTTGTCTTTTTTTCCAGGCCTGTGTGGGACTTTGCTATTTTTCCAGGCCTGTGTGGGAATCTGTTATGTTTTTTCAAAGACATAACGCCGGTTTGCTGATCCCCTTTTTAACCTCCGGTGCTTTTCTCATCTTGAGCTGGATAACGGTAAAACGCGAACCGTATGTGGCAATTTTTCAGAACTCTGCTCCTCCTTGCCCTGGTCTTACTCTTTTTTTCTGTGTCTCTCCCACTCTTTCCTCCAGCCACCTTAAAGCTGCACACTGAGTTCTGGCATTTTTCAAACCGTCCCGTGGAGACGGAAAGCTGCCCCACATTGCAGCCACACAGTGTGGGCTAAACTCTGGGCCTCCTTGCCTGTCTTCGGTGTGACTCGGGCTTCTACAAACTGATTGCACTTACTGTATTTATCGTATTTTAAATGTATTGTAATGGTATTTTGTTGTGTTTTCATGGTATTTGAATTGTATTTGATTTGTACTGTTTATTTATGCTTTGCACTGTAAAGAACTTTTTGACTGTGTCTGTGAAAAGTGCTGTATCAATAAAATGTATTGACTATTTTTCCTACTTACTGTCTGACTGTTTTTTTCACCCCTCTCTCCCCCTTTCTTCATCAGCGACCTTAAAATTTCACACTGGGACTGAGAATCACATCCTCTGGCCCGGTTAAGGTTAGGGCTGAGGCCAGGGAAGGCCCGGGGTTAGGGCTCCGGGCTCGGGCTCCGTTCCGGGGTTTGGGGTTAGGGCTGAGGCTTGGGTAAGGGCTCCAAGCTCGGGCTCAGTTACAGGCTCCAGGCTCAAGGCTCAAGGCTCCAGGCTCCAGGCACTGGGCTCCGGGCTTGGGGTCAGTTCCATGCTCCAGGCTCCAGGCTCCAGGCTCAAGCCTCTAGGTTTGGGGTCAGTTTCAGGCACCGCTCATCGGGCTCCAGGCTCCATGCCCCAAACACCAGGTCAAGGCTACAGGTTCCTCGCTCAGGGTAATATCCAGGCTGTGGGCTCTGGTCTCCAGGCTCCAGGCTCGAGGTTCCAGGCTAAGTGTCAGTTCCAGGGTTTGGGCTCCAGGTTCCAGGCTCCAGGCTCCAGGCTCCAGGCTCCAAGCGCCATTCTCTATGCTCTTGGCTTGGGGTCAGTTAAGGGCTCCAGGCTCTAGACTCCAGGGTCCAGGCTCAATGCTCCAGGCTCCAGGCCCCAGGCTCCAGTCACGGGGTCAGTTCAAGGCTCCGGGCTCCAGGATCCCAGCTCACAGCTATGTACACAAGGCTGTGGGCTCCAGGCTCAAGACTCTGCTCTCAGTCCTCCAGGCTCGGGGTCAGTTCCAGGCTCCGGACTCCAGGCTACAGACTCGGGGTCAGTTCCATGCCCTGGGCTCCAGGCTCTGGGCTCACGGCTCTATTCTCCCAGCTCCATGCTCAAGGATCGGGGTCAGTTCCTGTCTCCGGGCTCAAGGTTCCCTTCTCGGGCTCAGTTCCACGCGCCGGGCTCAAGGCTCCAGGCTCCGGGCTCGGGGCTCCAGGCTCTGGGCTCCTGGATCCGGGCTCCAGGTTCCGGGCTCCGGCCTCCAGGCTCCAGGCTCCAGGCTCCAGGCTCCAGGCTCCAGGCTCCAGGCTTTGGGCTCAGTGTCAGTTCCAGGCTCCGGGCTCCAGGCTCCAGGCTGCAGGCTCCGGGCTCCGGGCTGCAGGCTCCAACCTTCAAGTTCCAGGCTCAAGGCTACATGCTCCAGGTTCCAGGCTCCAGCTTCCACGTTCAAGGCTCAAGGCTCCAGGCTCCAGGCTCCAGGCTCCAGGCTCCAGGCTCCCGGCTCCCGGCTCAAAGCTTATGGCTCCGGGTTTGGGGTCAGTTCCAGCCTCCGGGTTCCAGGCCCCAGGTTCCGGGGTCGGGGTCATTTCCAAGCTCGAAGCTCCGCGCTCAAGGCTCCGTAATCAAGAATCCAGGCTCTGGGCAAAGGGTCAGCTCCAGACTCCATTCTCGGGTTCAGTTCCAGTCTCGAGGTTCCTTGCTCCAGGCTCCAGGCTCCAGGCTTTTGGCTCAGGTTCTTCTTCCAGGCTCCAGACTCCAGGCTCCAGGTTCCTGGCTCCAAGCTCCAGGCTCTGTGCTCCAGGATTAGGGTTCGGGGTCAGTTCCAGTCTCCTGTCTCCAGGCTCCGTGATCCAGGCTTTGGGCTTGAGTCCTCTTCTAGGCTCCAGGCTCCAGGTTCCAGGCTCCAGGCTCCAGGCTCATTATCAGTTTGAGGCTCCGGGCTCAAGGCTCTAGGGTCAGGGGTTCGGCATCAGTTCCAGGCTCCGGGCTCCAGGTTTCAGGTTCCAGGTTCCAGGCTGAAGACTCATCGATCCAGTAACCGGGCTCCGGATTTAGGGTCAGTATCATGCTCCAGTCTCCAGGCTCCAGTCTCCGGTTCAGTTCAAGGCTCCAGGCACCAGGCTCCAAGTTCCAGACTCCAGGCTCCAGGGTCAAGTCTCCAGGCTCAAGCCTCCAGGCTCCGGGCATGGAGTCAGTTCCAAGTTCTGGTCTCCCGGCTGTCCGGCGCTAGGCTTCTTTCTTGGGGTAAGTTCCATGCTTGGGGTTCCACACCCAGGGCTCCAGGCTCCAAGCACGGGGTTTTTTCCAGGCTCCGGGCTCCAGGCTTTGGGCTCGGGGGCTTTTTCCAGGCTCTAGGCTCAAGGCTCCAGGTTCAAGGCTCCATGCTCCATGCTCCGGGCTTGGGGTAAGTAAAGGGCTCGAGGCTCCATGCTCAAGACTCAAGGCTCCAGGCTCCAGGCTCCAGGCTCCAGACTCCAGGCTCCAGGCTCCATTCTCCGGTTTCAAGATTCCGTGCTAGGGTTAAGTTCCAGGCTCTGGGCTCAAGCCTCCAGTCTCCAGGCTTCAGATTCAGGACTTCCCTGCACAAGGCTCATTGCTCCGCGCTCAAGGCTCTGGGCTCCAGGCTTCGGGCTTTGGGGCACTTCCATTCTCTGGGTACCAGGCTTCAGGCTCCAGGCTCCAGGCTTCAGGCTCATGGTCAGTTCCAGGCTCCGGGCTAGAGGCTTCGGGCTCCAGGCTCCAGGTTCCGGGCACCATGCTCCAGGATCCGGGATCGGGGTCAATTTCTAGGCTCTGGGCTCAAAGCTCTGGGATCAGGGTCAGTTTGTGGCTCCGGGCTCAAGTTTTCAGGCTCTAGGCTAAAGGTACCAGGTTCCACGTTCCTTCTTCTGGGATCATGACTTTTGGATCTGAGTATGTTCGTGGCTCCGGGCTCCAGGTTTTAGGCTCCATATTTTGGGCACAGTTTAAGGCTACAGGCTCTATGCTCCAAGTTCGTGACTACACGTTCCAGGCTAATGGCACCTGGCTCAAAGCTCAAGGCTCAATTCTCTAGGCTCTATCCTCGGGGTCAGTTCCATGCTCCGAGCTCAAGACTCCAGGCTCAAAACTCAGGGTCAGCTCCAGTCACCAGGCTCTAGACTCCAGGCTAAATGCTCAGTGCTTCATGCTCTTGGCTCCAGGCTATAGGCTCCAGGGTCGGGGTCAGTTAAAGGCTCCGGGCTCCAGGCTCCATGCTTCAGGCTCTGGGCTCAAGGCTCCGGAATCAGTGTCAGTTCCAGGCTCTGTGCTCTCCCCTCAAGGCTCCGGGCTCCGGGCTCCGGGCTCCGGGCTCCGGGCTCCGGGCTCCGGGCTCCGGGCTCCGGGCTCTTGGCATGGCGTCAGTTACAAAATCTTGTCTCCAGGTTTAAGGCTCCACTTTTCGGGCTCGAGGTCAGTTGCAGGCAACAGGCTCCATAGTCCACGTTCGCTGCTACGCGTTCCAGACTCAAGGCTCCCAGCACCAGGCTCCAGGCTGAAGGCTCCAGTCTAAAGGCTCCTGGCTCAGGGTAAGTTCCATGCTCCAGGGTGAAGGCTCCAAGCTCAAGGCTTGGGGTCAATTCAAGGCTGAAGTCACCGGGCTCTTGGCTCGGGCTCCGGGCTCAAGGCTCAAGGCGCCGTGCTTCAAGCTCTTGGCTCAAGGCTCCAGGATCGGGGTCAGTTCAAGGCTCCGGGCTCCATGCTCCGGGGTCAGGGCTCCAGACTCCAGACTCCAGACTCCAGACTCCAGACTCCAGACTCCAGGCTCATGGCTCAAGGCTCCGCTCTTAAGGGCTCCATACTTCAAGCTCTCGGATCCAGGCTAAAGGCTCCATTCACTGTATCAGTTCCAGGCTGCAGGCTCCATGCTTCAGGCTCCGGGCTCAAGGCTCTGGGCTCAGTGTCAGTTCCAATCTCCGGGCTCAAGGCTCCAGGCTCTGGGCTCAAGGCTCTGGGCATGGGGTCAGTTCCATATTCCGGTCTCCAGGTTTTAGACTCGACATTTCGGGCTCAGGGTCAGTTCAAGGCTAATGGCTACATTTTCCAGGCTCGTTGCAAAGCGTTCCAGGATCCAGGCTCCCGGCACCAGGCTCAAGGCTGAAGGCTGACAGCTCAAGGCTCCAGGCTCTGGTTAAGTTCCTTGCTCTGGGCTCAATGCTCCAAGTTCAAGGCTTGGGGTCAGTTCCACGCTCTACGCTCCAGGCTCCATGCTCCATGCTCCATGCTCCATGCTCAAGGCTGCATGGTTCAGGCTCTTGGCTCCAGACTCCAGGCATGGGGTCAGTTCCAGGCTCAAGGCTCCAGGCTCTTCTCTTCAGGCTTCGCTCTCCAGGCTCCGGGCTGTGGGCTCCAGGCTCATGGCTCCATGCTCCATGCTCCGGGCTTGGGGTCATTTAAGGGCTCCAGGCTCCAAGCTCCAGGTTCCATGCTCAGTGCTCCATTCACCGGGCCTGGGGTCACTTAAGGGCTCCAGGCTCCAGGCTCCAGGCTCAAGGCTCCGGGCTCCGGGCTCCGGGCTCCAGGCTCCGCGCTCCATTCTACAATTTACAGAATCCAAGCTGTGGTTAAGTTCCAGGCTCCGGGCTCCGGGCTCCGGGCTGAAGCCTCCAGTCTCCAGGCTTCAGATTCCAGGCTCCCTGCTCAAGGCTCATGGCTCTGCGCTCATTGGCATTTGGGTCAGTTCCAGGCTCCGGGCTCCAGCATCTGGGATAGAGGTCAGTTCAAGGCTCTGGGATCAGGGTAAGTTTACTGCTCCTGGCTCCAGTGTGCAGGCTCCAGGTTCCATGCTCAAGGCTCAAGGCTCCAGGCTCAATGGCTCAAGGTTCCAGGCTCCAGGCTCCAGGCTCCAGGCTCCAGGGTCCTCGTTCCTTCCTCTGGGATCCAGGCTTTGGGCACGGGGTATGTTCGTGGCTCCGGGCTCCCAGTTTAAAGCTCCATATTTTGGGAACAGTTCCAGGCTACAGGTTCTATGCTCCAGGTTCGTGACTACACGTTCCGGGCTGTTGGCACCTGGCTCAAGGCTCAAGGCTCCGGTCTCCAGGCTTTGGGGTCAGTTCCATGCTGACCCCGAGACTCCAGGCTCAAGGCACAGGGTCAGTTCATGGCTCCAGTCAACAGGGTCATGACTCCAGGCTCCAGGCTCCATGCTTCAGGCTCTGGGCTCAAGGTTCCGTGCTCTTGGTCTGTTCCGGGCTCCAGCCTCCAGGAACGGGCTCTAAGCTCCACGCTCCTTGCTCCACGCTCAAAACTCCAGGCTTCAGGCACGGGGTCATTTCCAGGCTCCGGACTCAAGGCTCAAATCTCCATGCTCACGGTTTTAGGCTCACGGCTCCAAGCTTCGGGCTCATGGCTCCAGGCATGTGGTCAGTTTGAGGATCTTGGCTTCAAGCTCCAGTCCTTGAGCCCGTGGCTCAAAGCGTCGCTCTCCAGGCTCCGTCCTCCAGACTCAAGGCTCAAGGTTATTTGTAAGTTGCAGGCTCCATTCTGTAGGTTAAGGGCTCCAGATTCAGGGCTCGGGTTCAGTTCCCGGCTCGGGGCTCCGGGCTCTGGACTTCGATCTCCAGCCTCCGGGCTCCGGGCTCCGAGCTCCGGGCTCCGGGCTCCGGGCTCCGGGCTCCGGGCTCCGGGCTCCGGGCTCCATGTATGGCGTCATTTCCAGGCTTACGGGCTCCAGGCTCCGGTCTAGTGTTCAGTTCATGGGGCACGAATCCTGGCTGCAAGCGCTGTGCTACAGGCTACAGGCTCACCACAATGCCCAGACCTCTCGGATTTCCTTGTTTTCTTAGTAGAAGAGGCAAAAATGTCATTTTTTTTTAGCGTTTCAGACGATGAGAAGCTTTATTTTTCATTTTAGGACAAGAAGTTTTTTTTTTCTCAAGGAAAACTTTATGAACTGCAAAGACTCGAAGAAAAAGGCCATAAACCTTTCTGACTTGTTTTAAGTGTTTTTCTCCTTTTCTGAGTAGAAGTGGCAAAAATGTCATTTTTGAGCGTTTCAGACGATAAGAAGCCTTTTTTGTGACTTTGAGACAAGGAAGTTTTTTTCTCATGCAAAAGGTCATGAACTGATTAGACTTTGACAACACAGCCATAAAGCCCCTATTTCTGACTTCTTTTTTAGTGTTTTCATGCTTTTCTGAGTAGAAGAGTCAAAAATTTCTTTTTTAAGCGTTTCAGACGAAAAGAAGCTGTTTTGGTCACTTTGAGACAACGATGTGTTTTTTTCAAGCAGAACTTCATGAATTGATAAGACTTTTTTAGAAACAGCCATACAACACTTATTTCTTACTTGTTTTTAGTGTTTTCATGCTTTTCTGAGTAGAAGAGGAAAAAATGTCCTTTTTGAGCGTTTCAGACAATAAGAAGCTGTTTTAGTCACTTTGAGACAAAGATGTTTTTTTCTCAAGCAGAACTTCATGATTTGAGGAGACTTTTAAGAAACAGCCATACAACACTTATTTCACACTTGTTTTTAGTGTTTTCATGCTTTTCTGAGTAGAAGAGGCAAAAATGTAATTTTTGAGCGTTTCAGACGATAAGAAGCTTTTTTGGTCACTTTGAGACAAATATGTTTTTTTTTCAAGCAGAACTTCATGATTTGAGAAGACTTTTTACAAACAGCCATGAAACACTTATATCTGACTGGTTTTTACTGTTTTCATGGTTTTCTGACTATATTGGTAAAAATTTTATTTTTGAGCGTTTCTCGTAAGCAGAAGCTGATTTGGTCACTTTTGAGACAGGATGTTTTGTCTCAAGCAGAACGTAAAGGTTCACACTTAGTTCTGGCATTTCTCAAACAACCCCGTGGAGAAGGAATTACTGCCTCACATTGCAGCCATACGCTGGTGGAAGAACTCTGTCCATGGTCCTGATTCTTTGTCTTTCTTGCTCTCTTGCTCTCTCTCTCTCCCTCTTTCCTCCAACCCCCTTTAAAGCTGCCCACTCGCGTGCATGGACGAGGAAGAGCACTGGGAAATGTCGCACTGACCCTTGTCAGGGTTAGACCGGGACGGCTGGTGGACGGTGTGGACTCTGTCTTTTTTCCAGCCAATGTGGGACATTGTTATTTTTCTAGAGACAGAACACCGGTTTGCCTTACCCCCTTTTTAAGCTCCGGTTCTTTTCTCATCTGGAGCTGGATAACGATACAACATGAACCGTATGTTGAACTTTATTATTTTTTTTCCAGAGACAAACCCTGTAAGCCTAACACCTTTTTTTTCTTCTTTTTTTTTTAAACCTCCGGGACTTCTCCTCAACTTTAGCATGAAACCTTACCTTGTTCCAGGTCTGAATCTTTTCCCCTCTCTCCCCCTCTCTTCTCTCCAGCCCCCTTAAAGCTGCTCACTGAGTTGTGGAACTTTTTCAAACCCACCCAGTGGGAACAGAATGCTGCCCCACATAAGAGCCTCACACTCTGGGAAGAACTCTCGCCCTGGTCCTGGTTCTTCTTTTCCCCTTCCCTCCCCCTTTTTTTCCCAGCCACCTTGAAGCTGCACATTGGCATGCGCTGAGGAGGAGGAACGCTGGGAAATGTCGCGCTGACCCGGGTCAGGATTAGGCCGGAACGGCCGGCGGACCGTGTGGACTCTTTCTTTTTTCCAGGCCTGTGTGGGAATCTGTTATGTTTTAAATAAGACAAAACGCCGGTTTTTCTGATCCCCTTTTTAACCTCCGGTGCTTTTCTCATCTGGAGCTGGATAACGGTAAAACTTGAACTATATGTTGGACTTTGTTATTTTTTTTCCAGACAGAAACCCTTTAAGCTTAACCCCTTTTTGACCTCTGGGGCTTTTCTCACGTGGAGCTTGATAACGGTAAAACTCAAACCGTCTATGACCATTTATCAGAACTCTGCTCCTCCTTGCCCTGGTCTTACTCTTTTTTTCCTTCTCTCTCCCACTCTTTCCTCCAGCCACCTTAAAGCTGTACACTGAGTTCTTGCATTTTTCAAACCGTCCTGTGGAGACTGACTGCTGCCCCACATTGCAGCCACACAGTGTGGGCTAAACTCTGGCCCTCCTTGCCTGTCTTCGGTGTGACTCGGGCTTCTACAAACTGATTGCATTTGCTGTATTTATCGTATTTTAAATGTATTGTAATGGTATTTTGTTGTGTTTTAATGGTATTTGAATTGTATTTTATTTGTACTGTTTATTTATGCTTTGCACTGTTAAGAACTTTTTGACTGTCTGTGAAAAGTGCTCTATCAATAAAATGTATTGACTATTTTGCCTACTTACTGTCTGACTCTTCCCCCCCCCCCCTCTCCCCCTTTCTTCATCAGCCACCTTAAAGCTTCACATTGGGACTGAAAATCACATCCTCTTGCCTGGTTAAGGTTAGGGCTGAGGGAAGGGCAGGGCCGGGACTCGGGCTCCGGGTTCCGGGTTCCGGGTTCCGGGTTCCGGGTTCCGGGCTCCGGGCTCCGGGCTCCGGGCTCCGGGCTCCGGGCTCCATTCCAGGGTTTGGGGTTAGGGCTGAGGCTTGGGCCAGGGTTTGGGCTCCGGGCTCTGGCTAAGTTCCAGGGTTCAAGGTTAGGGCTGAGGCTAGGGTCAAGGTTAGGGCTCCGAGGTCTGGCTCCGTTCCAGGGTTTAGGGTTAGGGCTGAGGCCAGGGCCAGGATGTGGGCTCCGGGCTCAGGCTAAGTTCCAGGGTTCAGGTTAGGGCTTAGGACAGGGTCAGGGTTAGGGCTCCAAGCTCGGGCTCAGTTACAGGCTCCGGGCTCCGGGCTCCAGGCTCTAAGCTCCAGGTTCCGGGCTCCAGGCTCCGTGCTCCAGGCTCTGGGCTAAAGGCTCCAGGCTCCAGGCTCCAGGCTCCAGGCTCAAGGCTCAAGGCTCCAGGCTGAGAGCTCTGGCCTCTGGGCTACAGGCTCTGCGCTACAGGCTCCGCGCTACAGGCTCCGCGCTACAGGCTCCACGCTACAGGCTCCGGGTCAGTTCCAGACTCCGGGCTCCAGGCTCCAGGCTCCAGGCTCCAGGCTCCAGGCTCCAGGCTCCAGGCTCCAGGCTCCAGGCTCCAGGCTCAAGGCTCTGGGCTCCAGAATCGCAGCTTTTGGTCTTTTCCAGGATAAAGGCTCCAGACTCCAGGATTGGGGTCAGTTCAAGGCTCCAGGCTCCATGCTCCAGGCTCAAAGCTCTGGGTTCGGGTTCAGTTCCAAGTTCTGGGCACCGGGCTGCAGGCTCCAGATTCAAGACTCCATGCTCCACACTCCGTGCGCCAGGCTCCATGCTCCAAGCTCTGGGCTCCTGGCTTCATGCTACAAGCTCCGGGAACCTGGCTCCTGGCTCCGGGCTCCAGGCTTCAGGCTCAGGGTTTGTTCAAGGCTCCGGGCTCCAGGTTTCAGTCTCAGGGTCAGTTCCAGGCTTCGTACTCCATGCTCCGTGCTCAAGGCTCAGAGCCAGTTCCAGGCTCTGGGTTCCAGCCTCCTATGTCTAGGTTCTGGACTCAAGGCTCCGGGCTCCAGGCTCAAGGCACGGGGTCATTTCTAGGCTCCGGTCTCCAAGGTCCGGACATATGGTCAGTTCTTGGCTCCGGGCTCCTGGTTCCAGGCTCCGGGCTCCGGGCTCCGGGCTCCGGGCTCCGGGCTCCGGGCTCCGGGCTCCGGGCTCCGGGCTCCGGGCTCAGTTCCGGGCTGCAGGCTCCAAGCTTAAAGTTCCAGGCTCAAGGCTACATGCTCCAGGTTCCAGCCTCCAGGCTCAAGTCTCCAGGCTCAAGCCTCCAGGCTCCGGGCATGGAGTCACTTCCAAGTTCCGGTCACCCGGCTGTCCGGCGCTAGGCTTCTTGCTCGGGGTAAGTTCCATGCTTGGGGTTCCACACCCAGGGCTCCAGGCTCCAGGCACAGGGTTTTTTCCAGGCTCCGGGCTCCAGGCTTTGGGCTCGGGGGCTTCTTCCAGGGCATAGGCTCAAGGCTCCAGGTTCAAGGCTCCCGGCTCCAGGCTCAAAGCTCCAGGCTCTGGGCTCAAGATCAGTTCCAGAATCCGGTCTCCAGGACCCAGGTTTCGGGTTTGGGGTGTATTCCATGCTCTGGCCTTCGGGTTCCAGGCTCCAGGCTCCAGGCTTTGGGCTTTGGGCTCGGGGTAAGTTCCATGCTCGGGGATCCACGCCCCTGGCTCAAGGCTCTGAGAACGGGGTCAGTTCCACACTCCAGGCTCCAGTATCCAGGTTCAACGCTCCGCACTCGGGGTCAGTTCAAGAATCCAGACTCCAGGCTCACGGCTCCATGCTCACGGCTCAATGCTCACTGCTCAATGCTCCGAGCTCCAGGCTCCAGGCTCCAGGCTCCGGGCTCCAGGCTCCAGGCTCCAGGCTCCAGGCTCCAGGCTCCAGGCTCCAGGCTCCAGACTCGGGGTCAGTTGCAGTATCCGGGCTGCAGGGTCCTGGCTCAAGGTTTTTTGTTTGGGGTCACTTCTAGGCTCTGGGCTCAAGGCTCCAGGCACAGGGTCATATCCAGGCTCTGGGCTCAAGACTCCAGGCTCCAGGCTCTTGACTCGGGGTCAGTACAAGGCTTTGGGCTCCCGGCTCATGGCTCCATGGTCCGGGCCCCAGGCTCCGAGCTCAAGGTTCTTTTCTCGGGGTCAGTTTCAGCCTCCGCGCTCCACGTTCAGGGCTCCGGGCTCGGTGTCATTTCTTGGCTCCGGGCTCCAAGGTCCGGACTTAAGGTCAGTTCCAGGCTCTATGCTCAAGGCTCCAGTCTCGGGTTCAGTTCCAGGGTCCAGGTTCCGGGCTCCGGGCTCCGGGCTCCGGGCTCCGGGCTCCAGGCTCTGGGTTCCGGGCTCCAGCTTTGGGCTAGGGGTCTTCTTTCAGGCTCCAGGCATCAGGCTCCAGGCTATAGGCTCCATGCTCCACGCTCAAGGCTCCGGGATCTTGATCAGTTCTAGGCTATGGGCTAAAGCCTCCAGGTTTCGGGTTCATGGCCAGTTCAAGGTTCCGGGCTCATGGGACCACGCTCCGCAATCAAGGATCCAGGCTCCGGGCTTGGGGTCAGTTCCGTGCTCCGGGCTCAAGACTCCAGGCTCAGGTTCAGTTCCAGGCTCCAGGTTCTAGGCTCCAGGCACTGGGTGTTTTCCAGGCTCCATACTCAACGGTCCAGGCTCTGGACGCGGGGTCAGTTCCAGGCTCCGGGCTCAAGGCTATATGCTCCGGGCTCCAGGCTCAGGGTCATTTACAGGCTCCAGGCTCTAGGCTCATGGCTCCAGGCTCGGGGTATGGTCGAGGATCTGGGCTCCGGACTCAAGTTTTTAAGCTCTGGGCTCCGTGCGCTAGGCTCCGTTCTCCAAGCTCAAGGCTAAAGGCTCAAGGCTCCAGGCTCCAGGCTCCAGGCTTCAAGCTCCAGGCTTCAAGCTCCAGGTTCGATGCTCAAGGTACAAGGCTCATGGTCAGTTCTCGGCCCCGTGCTCCTGGCTATAGGTTCCAGACTCGGGGATTGGGGTTTAGTTCCAGGCTCAGGGCTCCAGTCTCAAGGCTCCAGGCTCCAGGCTCCTTGTTCCAATTTCAGGGCTACGGGCTCGGGGTCAGATCCATGCTCCGGGTTCCAGGCTCCAGGCTCAAGGCTATATGCTCGGGGTCAGTTTCAGGCTCCAGGCTCCAGTCTCAAGGCTACATGCTGGGGGTCAGTTTCAGGCTCCAGGCTTCAGGCTCAGGGATCCAGGCTCCAGGCTCAGTGTCAATTCCAGGCCCCGGTCTCCAGGCTCCAGGTTTAAGGCTCTAGGCTCGGGATCAGTTCCAGGCTTCGGGCTCCAGGGTCCAGTCACCAGGTCAGTTTTAGGCTCCGGGCTCCAGGCTCCAGGCTCCAGTCTTTAAGCTCTGGGCTCTTGGTCAGTTGCAGGCTCCGTGCTGCAGGTTACCAGCTCCAGACTCCGGGCTTGAGGTCAGTTCCAGGCTCAGGGCTCAAGGCTCCGTGCTCCAGGCTCCTGGTTCTGGGCTCCGGGCTCCGGGCTCCGGGCTCCGGGCTCAGGGCTCCGGGCTCCGGGCTCAGGGCTCGGGGTCAGGTCCATGCTTCAGGCTTGAGGATTTAACCTTTAGGCTTGGGGTCAGTTCCAGTCTCTGGGCAGTGGGCTCAAGGCTCCAAGGCTTAAGGCTCCTTGCTCCAGGCTCCATGCTCCAGGCTCCGGGCTCCAGGCTCCGGGCTCCAGGCTTCTTGCTCCAGGCTCCTTGCTCAAAACTCTGGGTCAATTCTCCAGGGTCCTTAGTCAGGGTCATTTCCAGGCTCCGGGCTCAAGCCTTCAGGCTCCGGGATCAAGCCTCCGGGCTCAGTGTATGTTCAAGGCTCCGGAATCCAGGCTCCGGGCTCCGGGCTCCCGGCTCCGGGCTCAGGGCTCCGGGCTCCGGGCTCCGGGCTCCGGGCTCCGGGCTCCGGGCTCCGGGCTCCGGGCTCAGGGTGAGGTCCATGCTCCGGGCTTGAGGATTTAACCTTTAGGCTTGAGGTCAGTTCCAGTGTCTGGGCAGTGGGCTCAAGGCTCCAAGGCTCCAAGGCTTAAGGCTCCTGGCTTCTGGCTCCAGGCTCCGGGCTCCGGGCTCCGGACTCCGTGCTCCAGGCTTCTTTCTCCAGGCTCCTTGCTCAAAACTCCGGGTCAATTCTCCAGGGTCCTTAGTCAGGGTCATTTCCAGGCTCCGGGCTCAAGCCTTCAGGCTCCGGGATCCAGGCTCCGGGCTCAGTGTATGTTCAAGGCTCCGGGCTCCAGGATCCGGGCTCCAGGCTCCAGGCTCCAGGCTCCAGGCTCCAGGCTCTAGGCTAAAGGCTTTGGGCTCCTGGCTCAAGGCTCGGGGTCAGTTCCAGGCTCCGGGTTCTTTTCTACAGGCTTGGTGTCACTTTGAGTATCTGGGTTCTGGGCTCCAGTCTTTAAGGTCTGGGCTCTAGATTTAATGCACTAGGCTAAAGGTTCCATGCTCCAGGCTCAAGACGCAAGGCTCCAGGGTCTTGGTCGGCTGCAGACTTTTTTCTCCAGGCTACCGGCTCCAGACTCCAGTCTCGGGATGAGTTTCAGGGTCCGGGCTAAAGGATCCAGGCTCCGCGCTCAAGACTCCTTGTTCCAGGCACTGGGCTCCGGGCTTGGGGTCAGTTTCAGGCACCGAGCATCAGGCTCCAGGCTCCAGGCTCCATGCCCCAAACACCAGGTCAAGGCTCCAGGTTCCTTGCTCAGGGTAATATCCAGGCTGTGGGCTCTGGTCTCCAGGCTCCAGTCTCTAGGTTCCAGGCTAAGTGTCAGTTCAAGGCTTTGTTCTCCAGGTTCCAGGCTCCAAGCGCCATTCTCTATTCTCTTGGCTTGGGGTCAGTTAAGGGCTCCAGGCTCCAGACTCCAGGGTCCAGGCTCCAGGCCCCAGGCTCCAGGCTCGGGGTCAGTTCCTGTCTCCGGGCTCCAGGCTCCAGTCACGGGGTCAGTTCGAGGCTCCGGGCTCCAGGATCCAGGCTCACAGCTACGTACACAAGGCTGTGGGCTCCAGGCTCAAGACTCTGCTCTCAGTCCTCCAGGCTCGGGGTCAGTTCCAGACTCCGGGCTCCAGGCTACAGACTCGGGGTCAGTTCCATGCTCTGGGCTCCGGGCTCCAGGCTCCAGGCTCCAGGCTCCAGGCTCCAGGCTCACGGCTCTATTCTCCGAGCTCCATGCTCAAGGATTGGGGTCAGTTCCTGTCTCCGGCCTCAAGGTTCCCTTCTCGGGCTCAGTTCCACGCACCGGGCTCAAGGCTCCAGGCTCCAGGCTCCAGGCTCCGGGCTCCGGGCTCCGGGCTCCAGGTTCTGGGCTCCGGGCTCCGGGCTCTGGGCTCTGGGCTCTGGGCTCTGGGCTCTTGGCTCTGAGCTCTGGGCTCCGGGCTCTGGGCTCTGGGCTCAGTGTAAGTTCCAGGCTCCGGGCTCCGGGCTCCAGGCTCCGGGCTGCAGGCTCCAACCTTCAAGTTCCAGGCTCAAGGCTACATGCTCCAGGCTCCAGGCTCCAGGCTCCACGCTCAAGGTTCTTGGCTCCAGGCTCCGCTCTCAAGGCTCCAGGCTTTTGGCTCCAGGCTCCAGGCTCCGGGAATCGGGTAGGTTCAAAGTTCTGGAGTCCAGGCTTCAGGCTCAAGGCTTCAGGTTTGGGGTTATTTCCAGTCTCCGGACTCCAGACTTTGGGTTTTGGGTCTTCTTCAAGGCTCCAGGCTCCATGCTCCCGGCTCAAAGCTTCCGGCTCAAAGCTCATGGCTCCGGGTTTGGGATCAGTTCCAGCCTCCGGGTTCCAGGCCCCAGGTTCCGGGGTCGGGGTCATTTCCAAGCTCGAAGCTCTGCGCTCAAGGCTTCGTAATCAAGAATCCAGGCTTTGGGCTAAGGGTCAGCTCCAGGCTCCATTCTCGGGTTCAGTTCCAGTCTCGAGGTTCCTGGCTCCAGGCTCCAGGCTTTGGGCTCAGGTTCTTCTTCCAGGCTCCAGACTCCAGGCTCCAGGCTCCAGGTTCCAGGCTCCAAGCTCCAGGCTCACTGCTCCAGGCTATGGGCTTATGATCAGTTCTAGGCTCCTGCCTCTAGGCTCCAGGCTCCAGGCTCCAGGCTCCAGGATTAGGGTTCGGGGTCAGTTCCGGTCTCCTGTCTCCAGGCTCCGTGATCCAGGCTTTGGGCTTGTGTCCTTTTCTAGGCTCCAAGCTCCAGGCTCCAGGCTCGTTATCAGTTCGATTCTCCGGGCTCAAGGCTCTCGGGTCTGGGTTCGGGTTTGGCGTCAGTTCCAGGCTCCGGGCTCCAGGTTTCAGGTCCCAGGTTCCAGGTTCCAGGCTGAAGGCTCATCGATCCAGTATCCGGGCTCTGGATTCGGGGTCAGTTCCATGCTCCAGTCTCCAGGCTCCAGTCTCCGGTTCAGTTCAAGGCTCCAGGCACCAGGCTCCAAGTTCCAGACTCCAGGCTCCAGGGTCAAGTCTCCAGGCTCAAGCCTCCAGGCTCCGGGCATGGAGTCAGTTCCAAGTTCTGGTCTCCCGGCTGTCCGGCCCTAGGCTTCTTTCTCGGGGTAAGTTCCATGCTTGGGGTTCCACACCCAGGGCTCCAGGCTCCAAGCACGGGGTTTTTTCTAGGCTCCGGGCTCCAGGCTTTGGGCACGGGGTCTTCTTCCAGGCTCTAGGCTCAAGGCTCCAGGTTCAAGGCTCCTGGCTCCAGGCTCAAAGCTCCAAGCTCTGGGCTCAAGATCAGTTCTAGAATCCGGTCTCCAGAACCCAGGTTTCGGGTTCGGGGTGTATTCCATGCTCTTACCTTCGGGCTCCAGGCTCCAGGCTTCGTGCTCGGGGTAAGTTCCATGCTCGGGGATCCACGCCCCTTGCTCCAGGCTCTGAGAACGGGGTAATTTCCACAGTCTGGGCTCCAGAATCCAGGTTCAAGGCTCCGCACTCGGGATCAGTTCAAGGATCCGGACTCCAGGCTCCAGGCTCATGGCTCCATGCTCACGGCTCAATGCTCCGAGCTCCAGGCTCCAGGCTCGGGGTCAGTTCCAGGCTCCGGGCTGCAGGGTCCTGGCTCAAGGTTTTGTGCTCAGAGTCAGTTCTATGGCTCTGGGCTGAAGGCTCTTGGCACAGGGTGTTTTCCAGGCTCTGGGCTCAAGACTCCAAGCTCCAGGCTCTTGACTTGGGGTCAGTACAAGGCTTTGGGCTCCCGGCTCCAGGCTCCCGGCTCCAGGCTCCCGGCTCCACGCTCACGGCTCCATGCTCACGTCTCCATGCTCCAAGCCCCAGGCTCCAAGCTCAAGCTTCTGTGTTCAGGGTCAGTTCCAGGCTCAGCGCTCCATATTCACGGCTCCGGGCTCGGGGTCATTTCTTGGCTCCGGGCTTCAAGGTCTGGACTTAATATCAGTTCCAGGCTCTATGCTCCAGGCTCCAAGCTCACGGCTCCATGCTATGGGCTCCAAGCTTGGGGTAAGTTCCGGTTTTTGGGTTCCAGTCTCAGGGATCAAGGATCAATGTTCATGGTCAGTTCAAGGCTCCGGGTTCTTTTCTCCGGGCTCGGGGTCACTTTGAGTATCTGGGTTCCGGGCTCCAGTCTTTAAGGTCTGGGCTCTAGATTCCACACTCCAGGCTCCAGGCTCCCGGCTCCCGGCTCCCAGCTCCAGGCTCCAGGCTCACGGCTACATGCTCCAGGCTGCAGGCTCAAGGGCTCCAGGCTCCAGGCTCCAGGCTCCAGGCTCACGGCTAAATGCTCCAGGCTCAAGGCGCAAGGCTCCAGGGTCTTGGTCAGTTGCAGACTCCGTTCTCAAGGCTACCAGCTCCAGACTCCAGGCTCCGGGCTAAAGGATCTAGGCTCCGCGCTCCAGTCTCAAGCCTCTAGGTTCGGGGTCAGTTTCACGCACCGTGCATCGGGCTCCAGGCTCCAGGCTCCGTGCCCCAAACACCAGGTCAAGGCTCCAGGTTCCTTGCTCAGTCTGTGGGCTCTGGGCTCCAGGCTCCAGTCTCAAGGTTCCAGGCTAAGTGTCATTTCTAGGCTTTGGCCTCCAGGTTCCAGGCTCCAAGCGCCATTCTCCATGCTCCAGGCTTGGGGTCAGTTAAGGGCTCAAGGCTCCAGGCTCAAGACTCAAGGCTCCAGGCTCAAGGCTCCAGACTCCAGCCTCCAGAATCCAGGCTCCAGGCTCCAGGCTCCAGGCTCCAGGCTCCAGGATCCAGGCTCCAGGCTCCAGGCTCCAGGCCCCAGGCTCCATTCTCCGGTTTCAAGAATCCATGCTAGGGTTAAGTTCCAGGCTCCGGGCTCAAGCCTCCAGGCTTCAGATTCAGGACTCCCTGCACAAGGCTCATTGCTCTGCGCTCAAGGCTCTGGGCTCCAGGCTTCAGGCTTTGAGGCACTTCCATTTTCTGGGTACCAGGCTTCAGGCTTCAGGCTCATGGTCAGTTCCAGGCTCTGGGCTAGAGGCTTCGGGCTCCAGGCTTCAGGTTCCGGGTACCGTGCTCCAGGATCCGGGATCGGGGTCAATTTCTAGGCTCTGGGCTCAAAGCTCTGGGATCAGTGTCAGTTTGTGGCTCCGGGCTCAAGTTTTCAGGCTCCAGGCTAAAGGTACCAGGTTCCGCGTTCCTTCTTCTGGGATCCAGACTTTTGGATCTGAGTATGTTTGTGGCTCTGGGCTCCAGGTTTTAGGCTCCATATTTTGGGCACAGTTAGAGGCTAAGGGTTCTATCCTCCAAGTTCGTGACTACACGTTCCAGGCTAAAGGCACCTGGCTCAAAGCTCAAGGCTCCAGTCTCCAGGCTCTAGTCTCGGGGTCAGTTCCATGCTCCGAGCTCAAGACTCCAGGCTCAAGACTCAGGGTCAGTTCATGGCTCCAGTCACCAGGCTCTAGACTCCAGGCTAAAGGCTCAGTGCTTCATGCTCTTGGCTCCAGGCTATAGGCTCCAGGGTTGGGGTCAGTTAAAGGCTCCGGGCTCCAGGATCCATGCTTCAGGCTCTAGGCTCAAGGCTCCGGAATCAGTTTCAGTTCCAGGCTCTGTGCTCTCCCCTCAAGGCTCCGGGCTCCGGGCTCCGGGCTCCGGGCTCCGGGCTCCGGGCTCCGGGCTCCGGGCTCCGGGCTCCGGGCTCCGGGCTCTTGGCATGGGGTCAGTTACAAAATCTTGTCTCCAGGTTTAAGGCTCCACTTTTCTGGCTCAAGGTCAGTTGCAGGCAACAGGCTCCATAGTCCACGTTCGTTGCTACGCCTTCCAGACTCAAGGCTCCAAGCACCAGGCTCCAGGCTGAAGGTTCCAATGTCAAGGCTCCTGGCTCAGGGTAAGTACCATGCTCCATGGTGAAGGCTCCAAGCTCAAGGCTTGGGGTCAATTCAAGGCTGAAGTCACCGGGCTCTTGGCTCGGGCTCCGGGCTCAAGGCTCAAGGCGCCGTGCTTCAAGCTCTTGGCTCAAAGCTCCAGGCTCGGGGTCAGGGCTCCAGACTCCAGACTCCAGACTCCAGACTCCAGGCTCATGGCTCAAGGCTCCGCTCTTAAGGGCTCCATACTTCAAGCTCTCGGATCCAGGCTAAAGGCTCCATTCACGGTGTCAGTTCCAGGCTCCATGCTTCAGGCTCCGGGCTCAAGGCTCTGGGCTCAGTGTCAGTTCCAGGCTCCGGGCTCAAGGCTCCAGGCTCCGGGTAAGTTCCTTCCTCTGGGCTCAATGCTCCAAGTTCAAGGCTTGGGGTCAGGACCACGCTCTACGCTCCAGGCTCCATGCTCCATGCTCCATGCTCCATGCTCAAGGCTGCATGGTTCAGGCTCTTGGCTCCAGGCTCCAGGCATGGGGTCAGTTCCAGGCTCAAGGCTCCAGGCTCTTCTCTTCAGGCTTCGCTCTCCAGGCTCCGGGCTGCGGGCTCCAGGCTCATGGCTCATGGCTCAAGGCTCCATGCTCAATGCTCCAGGCTTGGGGTCATTTAAGGGCTCCAGTCTCCAAGCTCCAGGTTCCATGCTCAGTGCTCCATTCTCCGGGCCTGGGGTCACTTAAGGGCTCCAAGCTCCAGGCTCAAGGCTCCAGGCTCAAGGCTCAAGGCTCAAGGCTCCGGGCTCCGAGCTGTGGTTAAGTTCCAGGCTCCGGGCTCAGGGCTCAAGCCTCCAGTCTCCAGGCTTCAGATTCTGGGCTCCATGCTCAAGGCTCATGGCTCTGCGCTCATTGGCATTTGGGTCAGTTCCAGGCTCCGGGCTCAAGGATCTGGGATAGAGGTCAGTTCGAGGCTCTGGGATCAGGGTAAGTTTTCTGCTCCAGGTTCCATGCTCAAGGCTCAAGGCTCCAGGCTCAATGGCTCAAGGTTCCAGGCTCCAGGTTCCAGGTTCCAGGCTCCAGGCTCCAGGCTCCAGGCTCCAGGCTCCTCGTTCCTTCCTCTGGGATCCAGGCTTTCGGCACGGGGTATGTTCGTGGCTCCGGGCTCCCGGTTTAAGGCTCCATATTTTGGGAACAGTTCCAGGCTACAGGTTCTATGCTCCAGGTTCGTGACTACACGTTAAGGGCTATTGGCACCTGGCTCAAGGCTCAAGGCTCTGGTCTCCAGGCTCCAGCCTCGGGGTCAGTTCCATGCTGACCCCGAGACTCCAGGCTCAAGGCACAGGGTCAGTTCATGGCTCCAGTCACCAGGGTCATGACTCCAGGCTCCGGGTCCATGCTTCAGGCTCTGGGCTCAAGGTTCCGTGCTCTGGGTCAGTTCCAGGCTCCAGCCTCCAGGAACGGGCTCAAATCTCCATGCTCACGGTTCCAGGCTCACGGCTCCATGCTCATGGCTCCAGGCATGGGGTCAGTTTGAGGATCTTGGCTCCGAGCTCCAGTCCTTGAGCCCGTGGCTCAAAGCGTCGCTCTCCAGGCTCCGTCCTCCAGACTCAAGGCTCAAGGTTATTTGTAAGTTGCAGGCTCCGTTCTGCAGGTTAAGGGCTCCAGATTCAGGGCTCGGGTTCAGTTCCCGGCTCCGGGCTCCGGGCTCCGGGCTCCGGGCTCCGGGCTCCGGACTTCGATCTTCAGCCTCCGGGCTCCGGGCTCCGGGCTCCGGGCTCCGGGCTCCGGGCTCCGGGCTCCGGGCTCCAGGCTCCATGTTTGGCGTCATTTCCAGGCTTACGGGCTCAAGGCTCCGGTCCAGTATTCAGTTTCAGGCTCACGAATCCTGGCTGCAAGCGCTGTGCTACAGGCTCACCACAATGCCCAGACTTCTCGGTTTTCCTTGTTTTCTTAGTAGAAGAGGCAAAAATGTCATTTTTAAGCGTTTCAGACGATGAGAAGCTGTATTTTTCATTTTAAGACAAGAAGTTTTTTTTTTTCTCAAGGAAAACTTTATGAATTGCAAAGACTCGAAGAAAAAGGCCATAAACCTTTCTGACTTGTTTTAAGTGTTTTCTCCTTTTCTAAATAGAAGTGGCAAAAATGTCATTTTTGAGCGTTTCAGACGATAAGAAGCTGTTTTTTTCACTTTGAGAAAACGATTGTTTTTCTCATACAGAACTTCATGATTTGAGAAGACTTTTAAGAAAACGCCATAAAACACTTATTACTGACTTGTTTTTAGTGTTTTCATGCTTTTCTTAGGAGAAGAGGCAAAAATGTCATTTTTGAGCGTTTCAGACGATAAGAAGCTGTTTTGGTCACTTTGAGACAAAGATTTTTTTTTTCAAGCAGAACTTCATGATTTGAGAAGACTTTTAAGAAAACGCCATAAAACACTTATTACGGACTTGTTTTTAGTGTTTTCATGCTTTTCTTAGGAGAAGAGGCAAATTGTCATTTTTGAACGTTTCAGACGATAAGAAGCCTTTTTTGTGACTTTGAGACAAGGATGTTTTTTTTTTTTTCATGCAAAATGTCATGAACTGATTAGACTTTGACAACACAGCCATAAAACCCCTATTTCTGACTTCTTTTTTTTAGTGTTTTCATGCTTATCTGAGTTGAAGAGTCAAAAATTTCTCTTTTGCGCGTTTCAGACGAAAAGAAGCTGTTTTGGTCACTTTGAGACAAAGATGTTTTTTTTTTTTCAAGCAGAACTTCATGAATTGATAAGACTTTTTACAAACAGCCATACAACACTTATTTCTGACTTGTTTTCAGTGTTTTCCTGCTTTTCTGAGTAGAAGAGGAAAAAATGTCGTTTTTGAGCGTTTCAGACGATAAGAATCTGTTTTGGTCACTTTGAGACAAAGATGTTTTTTCTCAAGCAGAACTTTATGATTTGAGGAGACTTTTCAGAAACAGCCACAAAACACTTATTTCACACTTGTTTTTAGTGTTTTCATGCTTTTCTGAGTAGAAGAGGAAAAAATGTCGTTTTTGAGCGTTTCAGACGATAAGAATCTGTTTTGGTCACTTTGAGACAAACATGTTTTTTTTCAAGCAGAACTTCATGATTTGAGAAGACTTTTTACAAACAGCCATGAAACACTTATTTCTGACTGGTTTTTACTGTTTTCATGGTTTTCTGACTATATTGGGAAAAATTTTATTTTTGAGCGTTCCTCGAAAGTAGAAGCTGATTTGGTCACTTTTGAGACAAGGATGTTTTGTCTCAAGCAGAACGTAAAGGTTCACACTTAGTTCTGGCATTTCTCAAACAACCCCGTGGAGAAGGAATTACTGCCTCACATTGCAGCCATACGCTGGTGGAAGAACTCTGTCCATGGTCCTGATTCTTTGTCTTTCTTGCTCTCTTGCTCTCTCTCTCCCTCTTTCCTCCAACCCCCTTTAAAGCTGCCCACTCGCGTGCATGGACGAGGAAGAGCACTGGGAAATGTCGCACTGACCCTTGTCAGGGTTAGACCGGGACGGCTGGTGGACGGTGTGGACTCTGTCTTTTTTCCAGCCAATGTGGGACATTGTTATTTTTCCAGAGACAGAACACCGGTTTGCCTTACTCCCTTTTTAAGCTCCGGTTCTTTTCTCATCTGGAGCTGGATAACGATACAACATGAACCGTATGTTGAACTTTATTTTTTTTCCCAGAGACAACCCCTGTAAGCCTAACACCTTTTTTTTTCTTTTTTTTTTAAAAACCTACGGGACTTCTCTTCAACTTTAGCATGAAACCTAACCTTGTTCCAGGTCTGAATCTTTTCCCCTCTCTCCCCCTCTCTTCTCTCCAGCCCCCTTAAAGCTGCTCACTGAGTTGTGGAACTTTTTCAAACCCTCCCAGTGGGAAAAGAATTCTGCCCCACATAAGAGCCTCACACTCTGGGAAGAACTCTCGCCCTGGTCCTGGTTCTTCTTTTCCCCTTCCCTCCCCCTTTTTTTTCCAGCCACCTTGAAGCTGCACATTGGCATGCGCTGAGGAGGGGGAACGCCGGGAAATGTCGCGCTGACCCGGGTCAGGTTTAGGCCGGAACGGCCGGCGGACCGTGTGGACTCTTTCTTTTTTCCAGGCCTATGTGGGACTTAGCTGTTTTTCCAGGCTTGTGTGGGAATCTGTTATGTTTTTTATAAGACAAAACGCCGGTTTGCTGATCCCCTTTTTAACCTCCGGTGCTTTTCTCATCTGGAGCTGGATAACGGTAAAACTTGAACTATATGTTGGACTTTGTTATTTTTTTTCCAGACAGAAACCCTTTAAGCCTAACCCCTTTTTGACCTCTGGTGCTTTTCTCACGTGGAGCTTGATAACGGTAAAACTCAAACCGTCTATGACCATTTATCAGAACTCTGCTCCTCCTTGCCCTGGTCTTACTCTTTTTTTCCTTCTCTCTCCCACTCTTTCCTCCAGCCACCTTAAAGCTGTACACTGAGTTCTTGCATTTTTCAAACCGTCCTGTGGAGACTGAATGCTGCCCCACATTGCAGCCACACAGTGTGGGCTAAACTCTTCGGTGTGACTCGGGCTTCTACAAACTGATTGCACTTGCTGTATTTATCGTATTTTAAATGTATTGTAATGGTATTTTTTTGTTTTTTAATGGTATTTGAATTGTATTTTATTTGTACTGTTTATTTATGCTTTGCACTGTTAAGAACTTTTTGACTGTGTCTGTGAAAAGTGCTCTTTCAATAAAATGTATTGACTATTTTGCCTACTTACTGTCTGACTCTTTTTCCCCCCCCTCTCTCCCCCTTTCTTCATCAGCCACCTTAAAGCTTCACATTGGGACTGAAAATCAAATCCTCTGGCCCGGTTAAGGTTAGGGCTGAGGGCAGGGCAGGGCAGGGCCGGGCTCCGGGCTCCGGGCTCCGGGCTCCGGGCTCCGGGCTCCGAGCTCCGTTCCAGGGTTTGGGGTTAGTGCTGAGGCTTGGGCCAGGGTTGGGGCTCTGGGCTTTGGCTAAGTTCCAGGGTTCAGGTTAGGGCTGAGGCCAGGGTCAAGGTTAGGGCTCCGAGCTCGGGCTCCGTTCCAGGGTTTAGGGTTAGGGCTGAGGCCAGGGCCAGGGTTGGGGCTCCAGGCTCAGGCTAAGTTCCAGGGTTCAGGTTAGGGCTTAGGACAGGGTCAGGGTTAGGGCTCCAAGCTCGGGCTCAGTTACAGGCTCCGGGCTCCATGCTCTGGGCTCCGGGCTCTAGGCTCCAGGTTCCGGGCTCCAGGCTCCGTGCTCCGGGCTCCGGGCTCTGGGCTAAAGGCTCCACACTCCAGGCTCCAGGCTCAAGGCTCCAGGCTGAGAGCTCTGGGTTCTGGGCTACAGGCTCCGCGCTACAGGCTCCGCGTTCCTTGCTCCGGGCTCGGGGTCAGTTCCAGGCTCCGGGCTCCAGGCTCCAGGCTCCAGGCTCATGGCTCCAGGCACAAGGCTCTGGGCTCAAGAATCGCAGCCAATGGTCTTTTCCAGGCTAAAGGCTCCAGACTCCAGGCTCCAGGGTCAGGGTCAATTCCATGCTCCGGGCTCCATGCTCCAGGCTCAAAGCTCTGGGTCAGCTCAGTTCCAAGCTCTGTGCACCGGGCTGCAGGCTCCATATTCAAGACTCCATGCTCCACGCTCCGTGCGCCAGGCTCCATGCTCCAAGCTCTTGGCTCCTGGCTCAATGCTACAAGCTCCGGGCTCCGGGCTCCGGGCTCCTGGCTCCTTGCTCCGGGCTCCAGGCTTCAGGCTCAGGGTTAGTTCAAGGCTCCGGGCTCAAGGTTTCAGTCTCAGGGTCAGTTCCAGGCTTTGTACTCCATGCTCCATGCTCAAGGCTCGGAGCCAGTTCTAGGCTCTGGGTTCCAGCCTTCTATGTCTTGGTTCTGCACTCAAGGCTCCGGGCTCCAGGCTCAAGGCACGGGGTCATTTCTAGGCTCCGGTCTCCAAGGTCCGGATGTGTGGTCAGTTCTAGGCTCTGGGCTCCTGGTTCCGGGCTCTGGGCTCCGGGCTCCGGGCTCCGGGCTCCGGGTTACGGGCTCCGGGTTACGGGCTCTGGGCTAAGTGTCAGTTCCAGGCTCCGGGCTGCAGGCTCCACGCTTAAAGTTCCAGGCTCAAGGCTACATGCTCAAGGTTCCAGCCTCCAGGCTCAAGTCTCCAGGCTCAAGCCTCAAGGCTCCGGGCATGGAGTCAGTTCCAAGTTCCGGTCTCCCGGCTGTCCGGCGCTAGGCTTCTTGCTCGGGGTAAGTTCCATGCTTGGGGTTCCACACCCAGGGCTCCAGGCTCCAGGCACAGGGTTTTTTCCAGGCTATGGGCTCAAAGCTCCAGGTTCAAGGCTCCCGGCTCCAGGCTCAAAGCTCCAGGCTCTGGGCTCAAGATCAGTTCCAGAAGCCGGTCTCCAGGACCCAGGTTTTGGGTTCGGGGTGTAATCCATGCTCTGGCCTTTGGGCTCAGGGCTCCAGGCTTCCGGCTCGGGGTAAGTTCCATGCTCGGGGATCCACGCCCCTGGCTCAAGGCTCTGAGAACGGGGTCATTTCCACACTCCAGGCTCCAGAATCCAGGTTCAAGGCTCCGCACTCGGGGTCAGTTCAAGGCTCCAGACACCAGGCTCCCGGCTCCAGGCTCATGGCTCCATGCTCCGGGCCCCAGGCTCCGAGCTCAAGGTTCTTTTCTCGGGGTCAGTTCCAGGCTCCGCGCTCCACGTTCAAGGCTCCGGGCTCTGTCATTTCTTGGCTCCAGGCTCCAAGGTCAGGACTTAAGGTCAATTCCAGGCTCCATGCTCAAGGCTGCAGTCTCGGGTTCAGTTATAGGGTCCAGGTTCCAGGCTCCAGGCTCCATGCTCCGGGCTCCGGGCTCCGGGTTCCGGGCTCCAGGCTTTGGGCTAGGGGTCTTCTTTTAGGCTCCAGGCATCAGGCTCCAAGCCTAAGGCTCCAGGCTCCGTGCTGAAGGCTCCGGGATCTTGATCAGTTCTAGGCTATGGGCTAATGGCTCCAGGTTCTGGGTTCATGGCCAGTTCAAGGCTCCGGCCTCATGGGACCACGCTCCGCAATCAAGGATCCAGGCTCCGGGCTTGGGGTCAGTTCCAGGCTCTATGCTCAAGAGTCCAGGCTCGGGTTCAGTTCTAGGCTCCAGGCTCATGGGTCCAGGCTCCAGGCTCCAGGCTCCAGGCTCCAGGCTCCAGGCTCCAGGCACCAAGCTCTAGGCTCTAGGCTCCAGGCACTGGGTGTTTTCCAGGCTCCATACTCAACGGTCCAGGCTCTGGACGCAGGGTCAGTTCCAGGCTCCGGGCTCCAGGCTACATGCTCCGGGCTCCAGGCTCATGGTCATTTACAGGGTCCAGGCTCCAGGCTCCAGGCTCCAGGCTCCAGGCTCCAGGCTCCAGGCTCCAGGCTCCAGGCTCCAGGCTCCAGGCTCCAGGCTCTGGGCTCATGGCTCTAGGCTCGGGGTCAGGTCGAGGATCTGGGCTCCGGACTCAAGTTTTTAAGCTCTGGGCTCTTTGCTCCGTGCGCCAGGCTCCATTCTCCAAGCTCAAGGCTAAAGGCTCAAGGCTCCAGGCTTCAAGCTCCAGGTTCAATGCTCAAGGCACAAGGCTCATGGTCAGTTCTCGGCCCCGTGCTCCTGGCTATAGGTTCCAGACTCCGGGATTGGGGTTTAGTTCCAGGCTCAGGGCTCAAGTCTCAAGGCTCCAGGCTCCAGGCTCCTGGTTCCAATCTCAGGGCTCCGGGCTCGGGGTCAGATCCATGCTCCGGGTTCCAGGCTCCAGGCTCAAGGCGACATGCTGGGGGTCAGTTTCAGGCTCCAGGCTTCAGGCTCAGGGATCCAGGCTCAGTGTCAGTTCCAGGCCCCGGTCTCCGGGCTCCAGGCTTAAGGCTCTGGGCTCGGGGTCAGTTCCAGGCTTCGGGCTCCAGAGTCCAGTCACCAGGTCAGTTTGAGGCTTCGCGCTCAAGGCTCCAGTATTTAAGCTCTGGGCTCTTGGTCAGTTGTAGGCTCCCTGCTGCAGGCTACCGGCTCCAGACTCCGGGCTTGAGGTCAGTTCCAGGCTCAGGGCTCAAGGATCAAGGCTCCGTGCTCCAGGCTCCTGGTTCTGGGCTCCGGGCTCCGGGCTCCGGGCTCCGGGCTCCGGGCTCCGGGCTCCGGGCTCCGGGCTCCGGGCTCCGGGCTCAGGGCTCCGGGCTCCGGGCTCAGGGCTCGGGGTCAGGTCCATGCTCCGGGCTTGAGGATTTAACCTTTAGGCTTGGGGTCAGTTCCAGTCTCTGGGCAGTGGGCTCAAGGCTCCAAGACTTCAGGCTTCAGGCTCCAGGCTCCGGGCTCCAGGCTTCTTTCTTAAGGCTCCATGGTTCCTTGCTCAAAACTCCGGGTCAATTCTCCAGGGTCCTTAGTCAGGGTCATTTCCAGGCTCCGGGCTCAGTGTATGTTCAAGGCTCCGGGCTCCAGGTTCCGGGCTCCAGGCTCTTGGTCAATTCCATGCTCCGGACTTAAGGCTCCTGGCTCAAGGCTCGGGGTCAGTTCCAGGCTCTAGGCATTTAGCTCTTTTCTCAAGGCTCAAGGGTCAAGTTCAAGGCTCAAGGCTCGGGGTCAGTTCCAAGCTCCAGGCACAAGATTTTACACTGTAACAAATTTTACCGTTAAATAATAGCAAAATACTGGCAGCTAGAGTTGCCAGCATGCTACTGTTGTTCTACAGTATCGCTACTGTAAGCTACAAGTAAAGTTTATTACTTTAAAAAGTATTACGGTACTGGGCTGTATATAATGTTCCTTTTACAGTAAAATACTGTTAGCCACACTTGCTGCATTTTACAGTAACTACCGTATTCCAAGAAACAATATATTACTGTAAAACGTATTTAATGTAATATTTACAGTATAATACAGCAAAAAGCTAGGATTTTAACATTTCAAATTACATTTTAAAATACAAAATCATGAACATTGCTAGAAAAAGCTCAAACAAGAGATGACGTTATAACATTGAGCTTTTATTAAATTCACTGCAACAGCTGAAAGCATTGTGATGAAGCTTGGTTGGAGGCCTTCACAGACAACATGGCTTTCAAAGCTCATCATCCAACTTCCAGATGTGATTTCATCACCTGCAACTGATGGAGACAAGAATTGAGGTTAATGTCCCAAAACAGTATCAGATATATTCTTTACCAAGATCCTACACTGTAACAAATGACTGTAAAAAAAAAACCTCTAAATTTTTACAGTATCATACTGTTATTTGTAAATACAGTATAATGCTGTAAATAATGAGGTCTGTAAGGAGGAAATTTAAAACAGTAAGCTACTGTAAAATTTGACAGTATTCTACAGTATCCTCCACTGCTGTCTTCCCAGAACTGGTCTGAACAAAGTCATCTGGCATCAAGTCCCACCAGCTCATTTAGAAAAAGATTCAATCTAACAAATGTTAACTATAGACTGGCTGCATCAAAGGTTAGTGGTTCTTTTACGAAACAGAAGGAAAAAAATCAATAGAGAAAAAATGACTCTTTTCCCCCAGACCGTACAGCACTGGAACAGAGGCCAACTGATGCTTTGATCCTTCTCTACCAGCACTGCCATCGCTCCATCCTGCTCATGTTGTTCTTTTATCAAGGTAAATGTGATTTTATTAATGGAACTGTCACCATGCTGTGGCATTTTGGGTTCATTAAACATTAAATTGCCTCCATAAACCACGTTCACACCGGATGCAATTTATTACACTGCTTCATATTTCGGGGTGTTAGCCTTATGTAGCAAACATGCAGCTACTTTAAGTTGAAGCATACTAGCTAGCTGCGAAGTGGGCACAGTTAAAGTAAACAGCGTGTCAATTTGCGTGGTTTTTGCTGCCCCAGGGTTACATTTCTAAGACATTAAATCTGTAAAGTGGAATTTACTAACTTGGACATCCATATTAACTGATATAATTAAGCACTGTTTTAATAACAGTAAGTGACTAAGGCTAATTTTTCCCTCTTTGGTGGGCAGTTTGGATAGGATGTGGAGCATTATTGAATGTCTGTATGATTTATAGCTCTATAAACACAGTATCATTCATAACTGATATACCATTGTCCAAATGTCTTCCACTGCAGCTGATATTGAGCTAACCCTGACCCTCCAGCCAGTCCAAGACTAATACTGCAGGGTAAGTGTCTGTATGTATCTGTTTATGTGTGTATGTGTGTCAGTCTGTGTCTGTCTGTCATTCAGTCTACCTTTTAGCTGTCTGTCTATATCTGAGTAATAAAATAATTGTTTTTGCCCTTCCATGAATGTGTCTTGCAACTGTAAGACAAGAATAGCCGTAAGTGGTAGCAGTATAACTTATGATACCAAATTTAAATAAAGTACGAAAAAAGTATAGAATAAATGTATCACTCAGAATTTTGGGTTCATCGTAACCAATTTTCATACCTTACAGTGACTACAGGCTCCAGGCTCAAGGCTCCATGCTTCAAGCTCTGGGCTCCAGGTTCCAGGCTCGGGGTCGGTTCCATTTTCCGGGCTCCATGCTTCAGGCTCAGTGTCAGTTCCAGGCTCAGGGCTCAAAGCTCCAGGCTCAACGTTCCATGCTCCATGCTCCGGGCGCTGGGCTCCGGGCACTGGGCTCCGGGCGCTGGGCTCCGGGCTCCGGGCTCTGGGCTCTGGGCTCCAGGCTCCGGGCTAGGCGCTGCATGCTTGGGGTCAATTCCAGGCTCCGTGCTCCAGGCTCCAGGGTCCGGGCCATAGTTTCCACTCTCCAGGCTCCCAGCACGGGGTAATTTCAAGGCCTCCGGTTCCAGGCTCCGGCCTCAAGGTTCCATACTCGGGGTCAGTTCCAGGCTCCGGGCTAATGGCTCCGAGCTCAGGTTTAGTTTAAGGCTCTGGGCTCGGGGCTCAAGTCTTTAAGCTCTGGGTTCTAGGCTCCACGCTCCAGGCTACTGGATAAAGACTCCGGGCTCGGGGTCAGTTCCAAGCTCCTTGTTCCAAGTCAGTGCTCAGGGCCCAGGGCTCAGGGCTCAGGGCTCCGGGCTCGGGGTCAGTTCCATGCTCCGGTTTCCAGCCTCAAGGCTCAAGGTTCCGGTCTTCAAGCTCCAGGCTCCAGGATCAGGGTCAGTTCCATGCTCCAGGCTCTTGGCTCGAGGCTCCGAGCTCGCGGTCAGTTCATGTCTCCAGTCTCCGTGCTAAAGGCTCTGGGCTCCAGGCTCCAGTTTCCTGGCTCAAAGCTCGGGGTGAGTCCAGGCTACGGGCTCCAGCCTCAAGGTTCCTGGTTGGGGGTCAGTTCAAGGCCCTGTGCTCCTGGCCCCAGGCTCCACGATCCAGGCTCCAGGCTCCAGGCTCCAGGCTCCAGGCTCCAGGCTCGAGGAAAGCTCCAGGCTCCGGGCTTAAAGCTCCAGGCTCCAGGATCGGGTTCAGTTCCATGCTCCAGGCTCCAGGCTCCAGGCTCACGGCTAAATGCTCCAGGCTCAAGGCGCCAGGCTCCAGGGTCTTGGTAAGTTGCAAACTCCATTCTCAAGGCTACCGGCTCCAGACTCCAGGCTCGGGATCAGTTCCATGCTCCGGGCTCAAGGCTCAAGCCTCTAGGTTCGGGGTCAGTTTCAGGCACTGCGCATCGGGCTCCAGAATATAGGCTCCGTGCCCCAAACACCGAGTAAAGGCTCCAGGTTCCTTTCTCAGGGTAATATCCAGGCTGTGGGCTCTGGGCTCCAGGCTCTAGGTTCCAGGCTCAGTGTCACTTCCAGGCTTTGGGATCCAGGTTCCAGGCTCCAGGCTAAAGACTCCAGGCTCCAGGCTCAAGACTCCAAGCTCCAGGCTCCATTCTCCATGCTCTGGGCTTGGGGTCAGTTAAGGGCTCCAGGTTCCAGGCTCCATCCTCCAGGGCTTGGGGTCAGTAAAGGGCTCCAGGCTCAAGACTCCAGACTCCAGGCTCCAGGCTCCATGCTCCAAGAATCATGGCTCCGCGCTCAAGGCTCCGGGCTCCAGGCTTCGGGCTCCAGACTTCAGGCTCTGGGTCAGTTCCAGGCTCCAGGTTCCGGGCACCGTGCTCCAGGATCCGGGATCTGGGTCAGTTCCAGGCTCTAGGCTCAAAGCTCTTGGATCAGGGTCAGTTTGTGACTCCGGGCTCAGTTTTACAGGCTCCAGGCTTCAGGCTCAGGGCACCAGGCTCCGCGTTCCTTCGTCCTGGATCAAGGCTTTGGGATCGGAGTATGTTCGTGGCTCTGGGCTCCAGGTTTAAGGCTCCATATTTTGGGCACAGTTCCAGGCTATGGGTTCTATGCTCCAAGTTTGTGACTACGCGTTCCAGGCTAATGGCACCTGGTTCAAGGCTCAAGGCTCCAGTCTCCAGGCTCTAGCCTCGGGGTCAGTTCCATGCTCCGTGCTCAAGACTCCAGGCTCAAGGCTCAGGGTCAGTTCATGGCTCCAGTCACCAGGCTCTAGACTCCAGGCTCAAGGCTCCGTGCTTCATGCTCTTGGCTCTAGGCTATAGGCTCAAGGGTCGGTGTCAGTTAAAGGCTCCAGGCTCCATGCTTCAGGTTCTGGGCTCAAGGCTCCGGAATCAGTGTCAGTTCCATGCTCTGTGCTCAAGACTCCAGGCTCAACGCTCAGGGTCAGTTCATGGCTCCAGTCACCAAGGCTCTAGACTCCAGGCTCAAGGCTCCGTGCTTCATGCTCTTGGCTCCAGGCTATAGGCTCCAGTGTCGGGGTAAGTTAAAGGCTCCAAGCTCCAGGCTCTTGGCATGGGGTCAGTTCCAAGATCTGGTCTCCAGGTTTACGGCTCTACTTTTCGGGCTCGAGGTCAGTTCCAAGTTCAAGGCTCCATAGTCCAGGTTCGTTGCTACGCATTCCAGGCTCCAGGCTCCCAGCACCAGGCTCCAGGCTGAAGGCTCCAAGCTCAAGGCTCCAGGCTCAGGGTAAGTTCCATTCTCCAGGGTAAAGGCTCCAAGCTCAAGGCTTAGGGTCAATTAAAGGCTGAAGTCACCGGGCTCTAGGCTCGGGCTCTGGGCTCCAGGATCAAGGTGACGTGCTTCAACCTTTATGCTCCAGGCTCCAGGCTCGGGTTCAGTTCAAGGCTCCGGGCTCCGGGCTCTGGGCTCCATGCTCCGGGGTCAGGGCTCCAGACTCCAGACTCCAGACTCCAGACTCCAGGCTCCAGGCTCAAAGCTCCGCTCTCCAGGCTCCATACTTCAAGCTCTTGGATCCAGGCTTAAGGATCCATTCACAGTGTCAGTTCCAGGCTCCAGGCTCAATGCTTAAGGCTCCAGGCTCAAGGCTCTGGGCTCAGTGTCAGTTCCGGGCTCCGGGTTCCCCGCTCAAGGCTCCAGGCTCCGGGCTCAAGGCTCTGGGCATGGGGTCACTTCCAAGTTCCGGTCTCTAGGTTTAAGGCTCCACATTTCGGGCTCGGGGTCAGTTCAAGGCTAATGGCTCCATTTTCCAGGCTCGTTGCTACGCGTTCCAGGCTCCAGGCTTCCGGCACAAGGCTCAAGGCTTAAGGCTGACAGCTCAAGGTTCCAGGCTCGGGGTAAGTTCCTTGCTCCGGGCTCAATGCTCCAAACTCAAGGCTTGGGGTCAGTTCCACACTCTAAGCTCCAGGCTCCATGCTCAAGGCTGCAAGGTTCAGGCTCTTTGCTCCAGGCTCAAGGCATGGGGTAAGTTCCAGGCTCAAGGCTCCAAGCTCTTCTCTTCAGGCTTTGCTCTCCAGGCTCCGGGCTGCGGGCTCCAGGCTCATTGCTCAAGGCTCCATGCTCCATACTCCGGGCTTAAGGTCATTTAAGGGCTCCAGGCTCCAAGCTCAAGGTTCTATGCTCCATGCTCCGGGCCTGGAGTCACTTAAGGGCTTAAGGGACTTGTTTTTAGTGTTTTCATGCTTTTCTGAGTAGATGAGTCAAAAATGTCTTTTTTGAGCGTTTCAGACGATAAGAAGCTGTTTTGGTCACTTTGAGACATGGATGTTTTTTTCACAAGAAGAACTTCATGTTTTTATTAGACTTTATAGAAACAGCCATGAAACACTAATTCCTAACTTGTTTTCAGTTTTTACATGCTTTTCTGAGTAGAAGAGGCAAAAAATTTCATTTTTTTTTAGCGTTTCAGACGATAAGAATCAGTTTTGGTCACTTTGAGACAAAGATGTTTTTTTTCTCAAACAACACTTCATGAACTGATTAGACTTTCACAAAACAGCCATAAAAACCCTATTTCTTACTTGTTTTTAGTGTTTTAATGCTTTTCTGAGTAGATGAGTCAAAAATGTCTTTTGAGCGTTTCAGACGATAAGAAGCTTTTTTGGTCACTTTGAGACAAGGATGTTTTTTTTTCAAACAGAACTTCATGATTTGAGAAGACTAGAGAAAACGCCACAGAACACTTATTTCGAACTTGTTTTTTGTGTTTTCTTTCTTTTCTGAGTAGAAGAGGAAAAAATGTATTTTTTGAGCGTTTCAGACGATAAAAAGCTGTTTTTGTGACTTTGAGACAAGGATGTTTTTTTCTTAAACAAAATGTCATGAACTGATTAGAGTTTGAAAAAACAGCCATAAAACCCGGATTTCTTACTTGTTTTTAGTGTCTTCATGCTTTTCTGAGTAGATGAGTCAAAAATGTCTTTTTTGAGCGTTTCAGACGATAAGAAGCTGTTTTGGTCACTTTGAGACATGGATGTTTTTTTCACGAGCAGAACTTCATGATTTTATTAGACTTTTTAGAAACAGCCATTAAACGTTTATTTCTGACTTGTTTTCAGTTTTTTCATGCTTTTCTGAGTAGAAGAGGCAAAAAAAATCTTTTTTTTTTTTTTTTTTTAGCGTTTCAGACGATAAGAATCAGTTTTGGTCACTTTGAGACAAAGATGTTTTTCTTCAAGCAGAGCTTCATGATTTGAAAAGACTTTTTAGAAACAGCCATCAAAAACTTATTTCTGACTAGTTTTTAGTGTTTGCATGCTTTTCTGAATATAAGAGTCAAAAATGTAATTTTTGAGCGTTTCAGACGATAAGAAGCTTTTTTTGTGACTTTGAGACAAGGATGTTTTTTTTCTCAAACAAAACTTCATGAACTGATTAGACTTTCACAAAACAGTCATAAAAACCCTAGTTCTTACTTGTTTTTAGTGTTTTAATGCTTTTCTGAGTAGATGAGTCAAAAATGTCTTTTGAGCGTTTCAGACGATAAGAAGCTTTTTTGGTCACTTTGAGAAAACGATGTTTTTTTTCAAGCAGAACTTCATGATTTGAGAAGACTTTGAAGAAAATGCCATGAAACACATATTTCGGACCTGTTTTTTGTGCTTTCATGTATTTCTGAGTAGAAGAGGCAAAAAATTCATTTTTTAAGCGTTTCAGACGATAAGAATCAGTTTTGGTCACTTTGAGACAAAGATGTTTTTTTTCAAGCAGAACTTCATGATTTGAAAAGAGTTTTTAGAAACAGCCATCAAAAACTTATTTCTGACTAGTTTTTAGTGTTTGCATGCTTTTCTGAATATACGATTCAAAAATGTCATTTTTTAGCGTTTCAGACGATAAGAAGCTTTTTTTGTGACTTTGAGACAAGGATGTTTTTTTTCTCAAACAACACTTCATGAACTGATTAGACTTTGACAAAATAGCCATAAACCACTCATTTCTGACTTATTTTTTTTGCGTTTTTCAAATTTTCTGAGTAGAAGGGGCAAAAATGTCATTTTTGAGCGTTTCACGCGAAAAGAACCTTTTTTTTTTGTCACTTTGAGACAAGGATGTTTTTTTCAAGACCTGAGAAGACTTGAAAAAAATAAATAAAACACTTTATTTTATTTTATTTTATTTTATTTATTTATTTATTTTTACTTTTTTTATTGTTTCCATGCTTTTCTGGTTATATTGGTATAAAAATGAGCGTGAAATTTTTGAGCGTTTCACGCAAGTAGAAGCTGATTTGGTCACTTTTGAGACAAGGATGTTTTGTTTCAAGCAGAACGTAAAGCTTCACACTTAGTTCTGGCATTTCTCAAACCAAACCTCCTCAAACCTCAAACTATTGCAGCCATACGCTGGTGGAAGAACTCCTTCCATGGTCCTTATTCGTTGTCTTTCTTGCTCTTTTTCTCTCTTTCTCTCTCCCTCTTTCCTCTAACCCCCTTAAAGCTGCACACTGGCGTGCATGGACGAGGACGAGCACTGGGAAATTTCGCACAGACCCTTGTCAGGGTTAGACCGGGACGTCTGGTGGATGGTGTGGACTCTATCTTTTTTCCAGCCCGTGTTTCCAGCCCATTGTTATTTTTCCAGAGACAGAACACCGGTTAGCCCACAGGTTTCAAACATGTCGCCCGGGGGCCAAATCCGGCCCACCAAAGGGTCCAATCTGGCCCGCGGGATCAATTTGTGAAAAATTGCAAAGATTACACTGAAGATATTAACAATCAATGGTTTCAAAATCCTTTTAAGTCAGGTTCCACATACAGACACATACAGTCCAATTAAATTTCAAGTGGATCAGAACCAGTAAAATATTATCATAATAAACTATAAATAATGACAACCCCAAATTTTCTCTTTGTATTTTGGTGTAAACAAAGTAAAATTACATGAAAATGTTGACATTACTATGTTGACCAAACTATACATTTACAAAAAATATGAATAACCTGAACAAATATAAACAAATGGAAACTTCTTCAGAATAGTAAATGCAATTTTACCACTATTCTGCCTGTTACTAATGTTTTGTGCCATTGTAGCGCACATGTGGAAATGATAAACTGATAAACTGAGGCAGAATATTGTTGAAATTGCACTTGTTTTTGTTTAGAAAATTCAAGTTGTTCGTGTTACTCAGATTTTTAAGGAAACTTTTTACACTTAAACCTGATCATAATCGAATTTTACTTTTTTTTTTACTGTGATTATTCTTCTGGTCTGGCCCACTTGAGATCAAATCGGGCTGAATGTGGCCCCCAACTAAAATGAGTTTGACACCCCTGGGTTTGCCTTACCCCTTTTTTAAGCTCCGGTTCTTTTCTCATCTGGAGCTGGATAACGATAAAACATTGAACCGTGTTTTGAACTTTGTTTTTTTTTTCCAGAGACAACCCCTGTAAGCCTAACACCTTTTTTTTTTTTTTTTTTCCTATTTTTTTTAACCTCCGGAGCTTCTCCTCAACTTTAGCCCGGAATCTAACCTTGTTCCAGGTCTGAATCTTTTCCCCTCTCTCCCCCTCTCTTCTCTCCAGCCCCCTTAAAGCTGTTCACTTAGTTGTGGAACTTTTTCAAACCCCCCCAGTGGGAACGGAGTGCTGCCCCACATCAGAGCCTCACACTCGGGGAAGAACTCTCGCCCTGGTCCTGGTTCTTCTTTTCCCCTTCCCTCCCTCTTTTTCTTCCAGTCACCTTGAAGCTGCACATTGGCATGCGCTGAGGAGGAGGAACGCCGGGAAATGTCACGCTGTCCAGGGTCAGGATTAGGCCGGGACGGCCGTCGGACCGTTTGGACTTTGTCTATTTTCCAGGCCATTGCGGGACTTTGCTATTTTTCCAGGCCTGTGTGGGAATCTGTTATGTTTTTTCAAAGACATAACACCGGTTAGCTGATCCCCTTTTTAACCTCCGGTGCTTTTCTCATCTTGAGCTGGATAACAGTAAAACGCTATGTGGGAATTTGCTATTTTTTTTCCCAGACAGAACCCCTGTAAGCCTAACCCCTTTCTGACCTCTGGTGATTTTCTCACGTGGAGCTTGATAACGGTAAAACTCAAACGGTCTGTGGCCATTTTTTAGGAACTCTGCTCCTCCTTGCCCTGGTCTTACTCTTTTTTTCTGTGTCTCTCCCACTCTTTCCTCCAGCCACTTTAAAGCTGCACACTGAGTTCTGGCATTTTTCAAACTGTCCTGTGGAGACAGAATGCTGCCCCACATTGCAGCCACACAGTGTGGGCTAAACTCTGGCCCTCCTTGCCTGTCTTCGGTGTGACTCGGGCTTCTACAAACTGATTGCACTTGCTGTATTTATCGTATTTTAAATGTATTGTAATGGTATTTTGTTGTGTTTTCATGGTATTTGAATTGTATTTCGTTTGTACTGTTTATTTATGCTTTGCACTGTAAAGAACTTTTTGACTGTGTCTGTGAAAAGTGCTCTATCAATAAAATGTATTGACTATTTTTCCTACTTACTGTCTGACACTTTTTTTCCCCCTCTCACCCCCTTTCTTCATCAGCCACCTTAAAGTTTCACACTGGGACTGAGAATCACATCCTCTGGCCCGGTTAAGGTTAGGGCTGAGGCCACGGAAGGCCCGGGGTTAGGGCTCCGGGCTCGGGCTCCGTTCCGGGGTTTGGGGTTAGGGCTGAGGCTTGGGCCAGGGTTGGGGCTCTGGGCTCGGGCTAAGTTCCAGGGTTCAGGTTAGGGCTGAGGCCAGGGTCAGGGTTTGGGATCCGAGCTCGGGCTCCGTTCCAGGGTTTATTGTTAGGGCTGTAACCAGGGCAAGGGTTGGGGCTCCGGGTTTGGGCTAAGTTCCAGGGTTCAGGTTAGGGCTGAGGCCAGGGTAAGGGTAAGGGCTCCAAGCTCGGGCTCAGTTACAGGCTCCAGGATCCGGGCTCTAGGCTCCGGGTTCTGGGCTCTGGGCTCTGGGCTCCGGGCTCCGGGTTCTGGGCTAAAGGCTCCACACTCCAGGCTCCACGTTCCTTTCTCCGGGCTCGGGCACAGTTACAGGCTCCAGGCTCCAGGCTCAAGGCTCAAGGCTCCAGGCTCCAGGCTCCAGGCTCCAGAATCATAGCTTTTGGTCTTTTCCAAGCTACGAGCTCCAGGCAAAAGGCTCCAGACTCCAGGATTGGGGTCATTTCAAGGCTCCGGGCTAAAGACTCCAGGCTCCAGGCTCCAAGCTCGGGGCTCCTTGCTCCATGCTCCAAGCTCAGGGCTCCTGGCTCTGGGCTCCAGGCTTAAGGCTCCAGCCTCAGGGTTAGTTCCAGGCTACGGGCTCCAGGTTTCAGTCTCAGGGTCAGTTCCAGGCTTCGTACTCCATGCTCCGTGCTCAAGGTTCGGGGTCAGTTCCAGGCTCTGGGTTCCAGCCTCCTACGTCTAGGCTCTGCACTCAAGGCTCCGGGCTCCAGGCTCAAGGCACGGGCTCATTTCTAGGCTCCGGTCTCCAAGGTCCAGACATGTGGTCAGTTCTAGGCTCCGGGCTCCAGGTTCCTGGTTCCGGGCTCCGGGCTGAAAGCTACATGCTCCAGGTCCTAGGTTCCAGGCTCCAGGCTCCAGGCTCAAGGCTCAAGGCTCCGGGCTCTAGGCCCGAGGCTCCGTGCTCCGTGCTCTAGGCTCCGGGCTCTGGGCTACAGGCTCCATGCTCAAGGCTCAAAGCTCCAGGCTCCGATCTCCGGGCCTTGGGCTACAGGCTCTGCGCTTCAGGTTCCGCGTTCCTTGCTCGGGGTCATTTTAATGGCTCCGGTCTCCAAGGTCCGGACTTAATGTCAGTTCCAGGCTCCAAGCTCACGGCTCCATGCTACGGGCTTGGGGTAAGTTCCAGAGTTCGGGTTCCAGGCTCAGGGATCAAGGCTCATTGTTCATGGCCAGTTCAAGGCTCCGGGTTCTTTTCTACGGGCTCGGGGTCACTTTGAGTATCTGGGTTCCGGGCTCCAGTCTTTAAGGTCTGGGCTCTAGATTTCACGCACTAGGCTAAAGGCTCCAGGCTCACGGCTACATGCTCCAGGCTCAAGGCGCCAGGCTCCAGGGTCTTGGTCGGCTGCAGACTCTTTTCTCCAGGCTACCGGCTCAAGACTCCAGTCTCGGGATGAGTTTCAGGCTCCGGGCTAAAGGATCCAGGCTCCACGCTTAAGAGTCCTTGTTCCAGGCACTTGGCTCCGGGCTTGGGGTCATTTCCATGCTCCAGGCTCCAGGCTCAAGCCACTAGGTTTGGGGTCAGTTTCAGGCACCGCGCATCAGGCTCCAGGCTCCAGGCTCCAGGCTCCAGGCTCCAGGCTCCAACCCCCAAACACCAGGTCGAGGCTACAGGTTCCTTGCTCAGGGTAATATCCAGGCTGTGGGCTCTTGTCTCCAGGCTCCAGGCTCTAGGCTCTAGGTTCCAGGCTAAGTGTCAGTTCCAGGCTTTGGGCTCCAGGTTCCAGGCTCCAGGCTCCAGGCTCCAGGCTCCAAGCGCCATTCTCTATGCTCTTGGCTTGGGGTCAGTTAAGGGCTCCAGACTGCAGATTCCAGGGTCCAGGCTCCAGACTCCAGGCCCCAGGCCCCAGGCCCCAGGCCCCAGGCCCCAGGCCCCAGGCCCCAGGCCCCAGGCCCCAGGCCCCAGGCTCCAGGCTCGGGGTCAGTTCCAGTCTCCGGGCTCCAGGCTCCAGTCACGGGGTGAGTTCGAGGCTCCGGGCTCCAGGATCCAGGCTCACAGCTACGTACACAAGGCTGTGGGCTCCAGGCTCAAGACTCTGCTCTCAGTCCTCCAGGCTCGGGGTCAGTTCCAGGCTCCGGGCTCCAGTCTAAAGACTCGGGGTCAGTTCCATGCTCTGGGCTCCAGGCTCAAGGCTCACGGCTCTATTCTCCGAGCTCCATGCTCAAGGATCGGGGTCAGTTCCTGTCTCCGGGCTCAAGGTTCCCTTCTCGGGCTCAGTTCCACGCTCCGGGCTCAAGGCTCCAGGCTCCGGGCTCTGGGCTCTGGGCTCCAGGTTCCGGGCTCCGGGCTCCGGGCTCCGGGCTCCGGGCTCCGGGCTCCAGGCTCCGGGCTCAGTGTCAGTTCCAGGCTCCGGGCTCCAGGCTCCAGGCTCCAGGCTCCAGGCTCCAGGCTGCAGGCTCCAACCTTCAAGTTCCAGGCTCAAGGCTACATGCTCCAGGTTCCAGGCTCCAGGCTCCAGGCTCCACGCTCAAGGCTCTAGGCTCCAGGCTCCGCTCTCAAGGCTCCGGGCTTTTGGCTCCAGGCTCCAGGCTCCGGGAATCGGGTAGGTTCAAAGTTCTGGGATCCATGCTTCAGGCTCAGGGCTTCGGGTTTGGGGTATGTTCCAGGCTCCGGGTTCCACGCCCTGGGCTCACAACTCCAGGCACGGGGTTATTTCCAGTTTCCGGTCTCCAGACTTTGGGTTTTGGGTCTTCTTCAAGACTCCAGGCTCCATGCTCCCGGCTCAAAGCTTCCAGCTCAAAGCTCATGGCTCCGGGTTTGGGATCAGCCTCCGGGTTCCTGGCCCCAGGTTCCGGGGTCGGGGTCATTTCCAAGCTCGAAGCTCCGCGCTCAAGGCTCCGTAATCAAGAATCCAGGCTCTGGGCTAAGGGTCAGCTCCAGGTTCCATTCTCTGGTTCAGTTCCAGTCTCGAGGTTCCTGGCTCCAGGCTCCAGGCTTTGGGCTCAGGTTCTTCTTCCAGGCTCCAGACTCCAGGCTCCAGGTTCCAGGCTCAAAGCTCCAGGCTCTGTGCTCCAGGCTATGGGCTCGTGATCAGTTCTAGGCTCCTTCCTCGAGGCTCCAGGCTCCAGGCTCCAGGTTCAGGGTTCGGAGTCAGTTCCAGTCTCCTATCTCCAGGCTCCGTGATCAAGGCTTTTGGCTTGTGTCCTCTTCTAGGCTCCAGGCTCCAGGCTCGTTATCAGTTTGAGGCTCTGGGCTCAAGGCTCTAGGGTCTGGGTTCGGGTTTGGCGTCATTTCCAGGTCCAGGTTTCAGGTTCCAGGTTCCAGGCTGAAGGCTCATCGATCCAGTATCCGGGCTCCGGATTCGGGGTCAGTTCCATGCTCCAGTCTCCAGGCTCCAGTCTCCGGTTCAGTTCAAGGCTCCAGGCACCAGGCTCCAAGTTATAGACTCCGGGGTCAAGTCTCCAGGCTCAAGCCTTCAGGCTCCGGGCATGGAGTCAGTTCCAAGTTCTGGTCTCCGGGCTGTCCGGCCCTAGGCTTCTTTCTCGGGGTAAGTTCCATGCTTGGGGTTCAACGCCCAGGGCTCCAGGCTCCAAGCACGGGGTTTTTTCCAGGCTCCGGGCTCCAGGCTTTGGGCTCGGGGGCTTTTTCCAGGCTCTAGGCTCCAGGTTCAAGGCTCCCGGCTCAAAGCTCCAGGCTCTGGGCTCAAGATCAGTTCTAGAATCCGGTCTCCAGGACCCAGGTTTCGGGTTCGGGGTGTATTCCATGGTCTTTCCCTCTGGCTCCAGGCTCCAGGCTTCGTGCTCGGGGTAAGTTCCATGCTCGGGGATCCACGCCCCTGGCTCCAGGCTCTGAGAACGGGGTAATTTCCACAGTCTGGGCTCTTGAAACCAGGTTCGAGGCTCCACACTCAGGGTTAGTTCACGGCTCCAGGCTCCAGGCTCGGGGTCAGTTCCAGGCTCCGGGCTGCAGGGTCCTGGCTCAAGGTTTTGTTCTCAGGGTCAGTTCTAGGCTCTGGGCTCAAGGCTCTTGGTACAGGGTGTTTTCCAGGCTCTGGGCAAGAGACTCCAAGCTCCAGGGCATCCTGAACAGGACATTTGTAAACGACCTGAGGATTCCCGAGAATCGGGACTTGGCGTCAGTACAAGGCTTTGGGCTCCCGGCTCCCGGCTCCAGGCTCCCGGCTCCTGGCTCCACGGTCACGGCTCCATGCTCACGGCTCCATGCTCCAAGCCCCAGGCTCTGAGCTCAAGCTTCTGTGTTCGGGGTCAGTTCCAGGCTCCGCGCTCCATGTTCACGGCTCTGGGCTCGGGGTCATTTCTTGGCTCCGGGCTTCAAGGTCCAGACTTAATGTCAGCTCCAGGCTCTTTTCTCCAGGCTCTCAAGCTCATGGCTCCATGCTATGGGCTCCAAGCTTGGGGTAAGTTCCAGTTTTTGGGTTCCAGTCTCAGGGATCAAGGATAAATGTCCATGGTCAGTTCAAGGCTTCGGGTTCTTTTCTCCGGGCTCGGGGTCACTTTGAATATCTGGGTCCCGGGCTCCAGTCTTTAAGGTCTAGGTTCTAGATTCCACGCACTAGGCTCCAGGCTCCAGGCTCCAGGCTCCAGGCTCAAGGCTCAAGGCTCCAGGCTCCAGGCTCACGATGACATGCTCCAGGCTCACGGCTACATGCTCCAGGCTCAAGGCGCAAGGCTCTAGGGTCTTGGTCAGTTGCAGACTCTGTTCTCAAGGCTAACAGCTCAAGACTCCAAGCTCCGGGCTAAAGGATCTAGGCTCCGCGCTCCAGTCTCAAGCCTCTAGGGTTGGGGTCAGTTTCAGGCACCGTGCATCGGGCTCCAGGCTCAAGGCTCCGTGCCCCAAACACCAGGTCAAGGCTCCAGGTTCCTTGCTCAGTCTGTGGGCTCTGGGCTCCAGGCTCCAGTCTCAAGGTTCCAGGCTAAGTGTCATATCCAGGTGTTGGGCTCCAGGTTCCAGGCTCCAGGCTCCAAGCGCCATTCTCCATGCTGCGGGTTTGGGGTCAGTTAAGGGCTCCAGGCTCCAGGCTCCAGGCTCCAGGCTCCAGGCTCCAGGCTCCAGGCTCCAGGCTCCAAGCTCCATGCTCCATGCTCCGGGCTTGGGGTCAGTTAAGGGCTCGAGGCTCCTTGCTAAAGACTCAAGGCTCAAGGCTCAGGGCTCCAGACTCCAGGCTCCATGCTCAAGGCTGCATGGTTCAGGCTCTTGGCTCCAGGCTCCAGCCATGGGGTCAGTTCCAGGCTCAAGGCTCCAGGCTCTTCTCTTCAGGCTTCGCTCTCCAGGCTCTGGGCTGCGGTCTCCAGGCTCATGGCTCAAGGCTCCATGCTCCGGGCTTGGGGTTATTTAAGGGCTCCAGGCTCCAAGCTCCAGGTTCCATGCTCAGTGCCCCATTCTCCGGGCCTGGGGTCACTTAAGGGCTCAAGGCTCCAGGCTCAAGGCTCCAGGCTCCAGGCTCCAGGCTCAAGGCTCAAGGCTCAGGGCTCCGGGCTCCGGGCTCTGCGCTCCATTCTCCAATTTACAGAATCCGAGCTGTGGTTAAGTTCTAGGCTTCGGGCTCAGGGCTCAAGCCTCCAGGCTTCAGATTTCGGGCTCCCTGCTCAAGGCTCATGGCTCTGCGCTCATTGGCATTTGGGTCAGTTCAAGGCTCCGGGTTCCAGGATCTGGGATAGAGGTCAAGTTCGAGGCTCTGGGATCAGGGTAAGTTTGCTGCTCCGGGCTCTAGTGTGAAGGCTCCAGGTTCCATACTCAAGGCTCAAGGCTCCAGGCTCAATGGCTCAAAGTTCCAGGCTCCAGGCTCCTCGTTCCTTCCTCTTGGATCCAGGCTATGGGCACGGGGTATGTTCGTGGCTCCGGGCTCCCGGTTTAAGGCTCCATATTTTTGGAACAGTTCCAGGCTACAGGTTCTATGCTCCAGGTTCGTGACTACACGTTCTGGGCTATTGGCACCTGGCTAAAGGCTCAAGGCTCCGGTCTCCAGGCTCCAGCCTCGGGGTCAGTTCCATGCTGACCCCGAGACTCCAGGCTCAAGGCACAGGGTCAGTTCATGGCTCCAGTCACCAGGGTCATGACTCCAGGCTCCGGGCTCCATGCTTCAGGCTCTGGGCTCAAGGTTCCGTGCTCTGGGTCAGTTCCAGGCTCCAGCCTCCAGGAACAGGCTCTAAGCTCCACGCTCCTTTCTCTACGCTCCAACCTCCAGGCTTCAGGCACGGGGTCATTTCCAGGCTCCGGACTCAAGGCTCAAATCTCCATGCTCACAGTTCCAGGCTCACGGCTTCATGCTCCAGGCTCCTGGCTCGGGGTCAGTTCTAGGCTTTTTGCTCTTGGTCAGCTCCAAGCTTCGGGCTCATGGCTCCAGGCATGAGGTCAGTTTGAGGATCTTGGCTCCGAGCTCCAGTCCTTGAGCCCCTGGCTCAAAGCGTCGCTCTCCAGGCTCCGTCCTCCATACTCAAGGCTCAAGGTTATTTGTAAGTTGCAGGCTCCGGTCTGCAGGTTAAGGGCTCCAGATTAAGGGCTCGGGTTCAGTTCCCGGCTCCGGGCTCCGGGCTCCGGGCTCCGGGCTCCGGGCTCCGGGCTCCGGGCTCCGGGCTCCGGGCTTCGATCTCCAGCCTCCGGGCTCCGGGCTCCGTCCTCCGTGCTCCGGGCTCCGGGCTCCGGGCTCCGGGCTCCGGGCTCCGGGCTCCGGGCTCCGGGCTCCGGGCTCCATGTATGGCGTCATTTCCAGGCTTACGGGCTCCAGGCTCCGGTCTAGTGTTCAGTTCCAGGCTCACGAATCCTGTCTGCAAGCGCTGTGCTACAGGCTACAGGCTCACCACAATGCCCAGACCTCTCGGTTTTCCTTGTTTTCTTAGTAGAAGAGGCAAAAATGTCATTTTTTAGCGTTTCAGACGATGAGAAGCTATATTTTTCATTTTAAGACAAGACGTTTTTTTTTTCTCAAGGAAAACTTTATGAACTGCAAAGACTCAAAGAAAAAGGCCATAAACCTTTCTGACTTGTTTTAAGTGTTTTTCTCCTTTTCTGAGTAGAAGTGGGATAAATGTCATTTTTTTAGCGTTTCAGACGATAAGAAGCTAGTTTTTTTCACTTTGAGAAAACGATTGTTTTTCTCATACAGAACTTCATGATCTGAGAAGACTTTTAACAAAAAGCCATAAAACACTTATTTTTAACTCTTTTTTAGTGATTTCATGCCTTTCAGAGTAGAAAAGGCAAAAATGTCATTTTTGAGCGTTTCAGACGATAAGAAGCTGTTTTGGTCACTTTGAGACAAAGATTTTTTTTTTTCAAGCAGAACTTCATGATTTGAGAAGAATTTTATAAAAAAGCCATAAAACATTTATTACTGACTTGTTTTTTAGTGTTTTCATGCTTTCCTGAGGAGAAGAGGCAAAAATGTCATTTTTCAGCGTTTCAGACGATAAAGAAGCCTTTTTTGTGACTTTGAGACAACGATGTTTTTTTCTCATGCAAAACGTCATGAACTGATTACACTTTTAAAACACAGCCATAAAACCCCTATTTCTGACATCTTTTTTTAGTGTTTTCAATCTTTTCTTAGTAGAAGAGTCAAAAATTTCTTTTTTTGAGCGTTTCAGACGAAAATAAGCTTTTTTGGTCACTTTGAGATAACGATGTGTTTTTTCATGAATTGATAAGACTTTTTAGAAACAGCCATACAACACTTATTTCTGACTTGTTTTCAGTGTTTTCATGCTTTTCTGAGTAGAAGAGGCAAAAATGTCCTTTTTGAGCGTTTCAGACGAAATTAAGCTTTTTTGGTCACTTTGAGACAAATATGTTTTTTTTTTTTCAAGCAGAACTTCATGATTTGAGAGGACTTTTTACAAACAGCCATGAAACAGTTATATCTGACTGGTTTTTACTGTTTTCATGGTTTTCTGACTATATTGGTAAAAATTTTATTTTTCAGCATTTCTCGCAAGCAGAAGTTGATTTGGTCACTTTTGAGACAAGGATGTTTTGTCTCAAGCAGAACGTAAAGCTTCACACTTCACATTTCATGCATTTCTCAAACAACCCCGTGGAGAAGGAATTACTACCTCACATTGCAGCCATACGCTGGTGGAAGAACTCTGTCCATGGTCCTGATTCTTTGTCTTTCTTGCTCTCTTGCTCTCTCTCTCCCTCTTTCCTCCAACCCCCTTTAAAGCTGCCCACTCGCGTGCATGGACGAGGAAGAGCTCCGGGCTCCGGGCTCCGGGCTCCGGGCTCCGGGCTCCGGGCTCCGGGCTCCGGGCTCCGTTCCAGGGTTTGGGGTTAGGGCTGAGGCTTTGGCCAGGGTTGGGGCTCCGGGCTCTGGCTAAGTTCCAGGGTTCAGGTTAGGGCTGAGGCCAGGGTCAAGGTTAGGGCTCCGAGCTCGGGCTCCATTCCAGGGTTTAGGGTTAGGGCTGAGGCCAGGGCAAGGGTTGGGGCTCCGTGCTCAGGCTAAGTTCCAGGGTTCAGGTTAGGGCTTTGGACAGGGTCAGGGTTAGGTGTCCAAGCTCGAGCTCAGTTAAAGGCTCCAGGCTCCAGGCTCCAGGCTCCGGGCTCTGGGCTCCGGGCTCAGTGTCAGTTCCAGGCTCCGGGCTGCAGGCTCCAAGCTTGAAGTTCCAGGCTCAAGGCTACATGCTCCTGGTTCCAGCCTCCAGGCTCAAGTCTCCAGACTCAAGCCTCCAGGCTCCGGGCATGGAGTCAGTTCCAAGTTCCGGTCTCCCGGCTGTCCGGCGTTAGGCTTCTTGCTCTGTGTAAGTTCCATGCTTGGGGTTCCACACCCAGGGCTCCAGGCTCAAGGCTCAAGGCACAGGGTTTTTTCCAGGCTCCGGGCTCCAGGCTTTTCGCTAGGGGGCTTCTTCCAGGCTATAGGCTCAAGGTTCCAGGTTCAAGGCTCCCGGCTCCCGGCTCCCGGCTCCAGGCTCAAAGCTCCAGGCTCTGGGCTCAAGATCAGTTCCAGAATCCGGTCTCCAGGACCCAGGTTTCGGGTTGGGGTGTATTCCATGCTCTGGCCTTCGGGCTCCAGGCTCCAGGCTCCAGGCTCCAGGCTCCAGGCTTCGGGCTCGGGGTAAGTTCCATGCTCGGGGATCCACGCCCCTGGCTCCAGGCTCTGAGAACGGGGTCATTTCCACATTCCAGGCTCCAGAATCCATGTTCAAGGCTCTGCACTCGGGGTCAGTTCAAGGCTCCAGACTCCAGGCTCACGGCTCCATGCTAAAAGCTCAATGCTCCGACCTCCAGGCTCCAGGCTCCAGGCTCTGGGCTCAAGACTCCAGGCTCCAGGCTCCAGGCTCCAGGCTCTTGACTCGGGGTCAGTACAAGCCTTTGGGCTCCCGGCTCCAGGCTCCAGGCTCATGGCTCCATGCTCCGGGCCCCATTCTCGAAGCTCAAGGTTCTTTTCTTGGGGTGAGCTCCAGGCTCCGCGCTGCACGTCCATGGCTCCATGCTCGGTGTCATTTCTTGGCTCTCGGCTCCAAGGTCCGGACTTAAGGTCAGTTCCAGGCTCTATGCTCAAGGCTCTAGTCTAGGGTTCAGTTCCAGGGTCCAGGTTCCGGGCTCCAGGCTCCGGGCTCCGGGCTCCGGGCTCCGGGCTCCGGGCTCCGGGCTCCGGGCTCCGGGTTCCGGGTTCCGGGCTCCAGGCTTTTGGCTAGGGGTCTTCTTTAAGGCTCCAGGCATCAGGCTCCAAGCTTAAGGCTCCAGGCTCCGTGCTCAAGGCTCCGGGATCTTGATCAATTCTAGGCTATGGGCTAAAGGCTCCAGGTTCGGGGTTCATTGCCAGTTCAAGGCTCCGGGCTCATGGGACCACGCTCCGCAATCAAGGATCCAGGCTCCGGGCTTGGGGTCAGTTCCAGGCTCCAGGTTCAAGGCTCCAGGCTCATGGGTCAAGGCTCCAGGCTCCAGGCACAAAGCTCTAGGCTCCAGGCACTGGGTGTTTACCAGGCTCCATACTCAACGGTCCAGGCTCTGGACGCGGGGTCAGTTCCAGTCTCCGGGCTCAAGGCTACATGCTCCGGGCTCCAGGCTCAGGGTCATTTACAGGGTCCAGGCTCCAGGCTCCAGGCTCCAGGCTCCAGGCGCCAGGCTCCAGGCTCCAGGCTCCAGGCTCCAAGCTCCAGGCTCCAGGCTCTTGGGTCATGGCTCCAGGCTCGGGGTCAGGTCTAGGATCTGGGTTCCGGACTCAAGTTTTTAAGCTCCAGGCTCTTGGCTCCGTGCGCTAGGCTCCGTTCTCCAAGCTCAAGGCTTAAGGCTCAAGGCTTCAAGCTCCAGGTTCGATGCTCAAAGCACAAGGCTCATGGCCAGTTCTCGGCCCCGTGCTCCTGGCTATAGGTTCCAGCCTCCGGGATTGGGTTTTTTTTCCAGGCTCAGGGCTCAAGTCTCAAGTCTCAAGGCTCCAAGCTCAAGGCTCCAGGCTCCAGGCTCCACGCTCCAGGCTTCAGGCTCCAGGCTCCAAGCTTCTTGTTCCAATCTCAGGGCTCCGGGCTCGGGGTCCGATCCATGCTCCGGGTTCAAGGCTCCAGGCTCAAGGCTACATACTCGGGGTCAGTTTCAGGCTCCAGGCTCCAGGCTCCAGGCTCCAGGCTCAAGGCTCCAGGCTCCAGGCTCAAGGCTACATGCTGGGTGTCAGTTTCAGGCTCCAGGCTTCAGGCTAAGGGATCCAGGCTTAAGGCTCTGGGCTCAGGGTCAGTTACAGGCTTCGGGCTCAAGGGTCCAGTCACCAGGCCAGTTTGAGGCTCCAGGCTCCAGTCTTTAAGCTCATGGCTCTTTGTCAGTTGCAGGCTCCGTGTTGCAGGCTACCGGCTCCAGACTCCGGGCTCGAGGTCAGTTCTAGGCTCAGGGCTCAAGGATCAAGGCTCCGTGCTCCGGGCTCAGGGCTCAGGCCTCAGGGCTCGTGGTCAGGTCCAGTCTCTGGGCAGTGGGCTCAAGGCTCCAAGGCTTCAGGCTCCAGGCTCCGGGCTCCGGGCTCCGGGCTCCGGGCTCCGGGCTCCGGGCTCCGGGCTCCGGGCTCCGGGCTCCGGGCTCCGGGCTCCAGGCTGCAGGCTTCTTGCTCAAGGCTCCAGGCTCCAGGCTCCTTGCTCAAAATTCCGGGTCAATTCTCCAGGGTCCTTAGTCAGGGTCATTTCCAGGCTCCGGGCTCAAGCCTTCAGGCTCCATGATCCGGGCTCCAGGCTCATGCTCGGGGTCAGTTCCAGGCTCCGAGCTTGATTTTTCAGGGTCATGGCTCAAGACTCCGGGCTCCAGGCTCCAGGCTCCAGGCTCCAATCTCAAGGCTCCAAGCTTTAGGCTCCAGGCTTCAGGCTTCAGGCTTCAGGCTCCGGGCTTCGGCATGCGGGCTACGGGCTGCGGGCTAAGTTCTGCATTCTTCAGGCTCCGGGTTGCGGGTTCCAGGTTCCAGGTTCAAGACTAAAGGCTCCAGGCTCCAGGCTCCAGGCTCCAGGCATTGGGGTCAGTTCCAAGTTCCAGTCTCCCGGCTTCAGGCGCTAGACTTCTTGCTCGGGGCAAGTTCCATGCTCCAGGCTCAAGGCTCCAAGCTCAAGGCTCTGGGTCAGTTCAAGGCTCAAGTAACCGGGCTCAAGGCTCCAAGCTCCATGCTCCAGGCACGGGGTCAATTCCAGTCTACGGGCTCCAGGGTCTGGCTTAAGGTTCTGTGCTTAGGGTCAGTTCCAGGCTCCAAGCACGGGCTCTAGGCTCCACACTCCTTGCTCCAGGCTCCAGGCTCCAGGCTTCAGGCTTCAGGCACTGGGTCAATTCCAGGCTCCGGACTCCAGGCTAAAATCTCCATGCTCACGGCTCTAGGCTCACGGCTCCATGCTCTGGGCTCCAGGCTAGGGGTCAGTTCCAGGCTCTTTTCACGTCGCCAGAGCCAAGCTCCGGACTCTTTGCTCTCGGCACGGGGCAAGTTTGAGGATCTGGGCTCCGAGCTCCAGTCCTTAAGGCCGTGGCTCAAAGCTCTGCTCTCCAGGCTCCGCCCTCCAGACTTAAGGCTCAAGGTTATTTGTAAGTTGCAGGCTCACTTCTCCAGGTTATCGGTTCCAGGCTCGGTTTCAGTTCCGGGCTCCGGGCTCCGGGCCCCGGGCCCCGGGCTCTTGGCTCCGGGCTCGGTGCTCCGGGCTCCGTGCTCCGGGCTCTCTGCAACGTCCTCCTGGCTCCATGTTTGGGGTCATTTCCAGGCTTACGGGCTCCAGGATCCGGTCTTGTATTTAGTTCCAAGCTTAAGGTTCGGGGCTTCTAGCGACCGGCGAAAGGCAAAAGGAAAACCACAATGCCCAGACCTTTCGGTTTCCCTTATTTTCCGAGTAGAAGAGGCAAAAAGGTTATTTTTCAATGTTTCAGACGAGGAGAAGCTTTTTTCTTTTCCACTTTTAAAAAAGAATGTTTTTGTATCAGGGAAAACTTTATGAACTGATAAGACTCGAAGAAAATGGCCATAAAACACTTATTTCTGACTTGGTTTTTGCGTTTTTCTACTTTTCTGAGTAGAAGTGGAAAAAATGTCATTTTTGAGCGTTTCAGACGATAAGAAGGTGTTTTGGTCACTGTGAGAAAATGATGTTTTTTCTAGAGCAGAACTTTATGATCTGATAAGACTTTGACAAAAATTCCATAAAACACTTATTTCTGATATGTTTTTTTTTTGTTTTCATGCTTTTCTGACTTTATAGGTAAAAATATCATTTTTGAGCGTTTTAAACGATAAGGAGCTGTTTTTGTCACTATGAGACAAGGATGCTTTTCTTCTCAAGCAAAACTTCATGATTTTAGAATACTTTTACAAAAAAGCCATAAAACACTTATTTCTAACTTATTTTTAGTGTTTTCATACTTTTCTGAGTAGAAGAGGAAAAAATGTCATTTTTGAGCGTTTCAGACGAAAAGAAGCTGTTTTGGTCACTTTGAGACAAAGATGTTTATTTTCAAGCAGAACTTCATGACTTGAGAATACTTTTACAAAAAAGCCATAAAACACTTATTTCTCACTTGTATTTTTTGTTTTCATTCTTTTCTGAGAAGAAGAGGAAAAATGTCATTTTCGAGCGTTTCACGCAATAAGAATTTTTTTTTTCCACTTTGAGACAAGGACGTTTTTTCAAGACCTGAGAAGAGTTGGACAAAATAGCCATAAAACACTTCTTTTTGACTTGTTTTTTTTTTTTTTTGTTTTTTTTTTTTTTTTTTTTAGTGTTTTTATTTTTTATTGACTATATTGGTAAAAATGTCATTTTTGAGAGTTTCATGGAAGCAGAAGCTGATTTGGTCACTTTTGAGACAAGGTGTTTTTTTCTCAAGCATAAAGTAAAGCGTCACACTTTGTTCTGGCATTTCTCAAACCGCCCCGTGGAGATGGAAATCTGCCTCACATTACAGCCACACTCTAGCGGAAGAACTCTGTCCATGGTCCTGATTCTTTGTCTTTCTTTCTCTCTTGCTCTCTCTCCCTCTTTCCTCCACCCCCCTTCAACCTGCACACTGGCGTGGATGGACAAGGAAGAGCACTGGGAAATGTCGCACTGAACCTCTTCAGGTTTGGACCGGGACGGCTGGTGAACGGTGTGGACTCTTTCTTTTTTCCAGCCCGTGTGGACTTGTTATTTTTCCAGAGACAGAAAACCGGTTAGCCTAACCCGTTTTTTAAGCTCCAGTTCTTTTTTCATCTGGAGCTGGATAACGATAAAACATGAACCGTATGTTGAACTTTGTTATTTTTGTGTTCCAGAGAAAACCCCTGTAAGCCTAACACCTTTTTTATTTTTAACCTCCGGGGCTTCTCCTCAACTTTAGCCCGAAACCTAACCTTGTTCCAGGTCTGAATCTTTTCCCCTCTCTCCCCCTCTCTTCTCTCCGGCGCCCTGAAAGATGCTCACTGAGTTGCACCTTGAAGCTGCACATTGGCATGCCCTGAGGAGGAGGAACGCCGGGAAACGTCGCGCTGACCCGTGTCAGGATTAGGCCTAGACGGCCGGCGGACCGTCTGGACTCTGTCTTTTTTCCAGGCCTGTGTGGGACTTTGCTATTTTTCCAGACCTGTGTGGGAATCTGTTGTGTTTTTACAAAGACAGAACGCCGGTTAGCTAATCCCCTTTTTCACCTCCGGTGCTTTTCTCATCTGGAGCTGGATAATGGTAAAACTCGAACCGTATGTGGGACTTCTTTTTTTTTTTTTCCCAGACAGAACCCCTGTAAGCCTTACCACTTTTTGACCTCTGGTGCTTCTCTCACGTGGAGCTTGATAACGGTAAAACTCAAACCGTCTGTGGCCATTTTTCAGATCTCTGCTCCTCCTTTCCCTTGTCTTACTCTTTTTTTCTTTCTTTCTCCCACTCTTTCCTCCAGCCACCTTAAAGCTGTACACTGAGTTAAGGCATTTTTCAAACCGTCCCGTGGAGACGGAATGCTGCCCCACATTGCAGCCACACAGTGGGGTCTTAACTCTGGCCCTCCTTTCCTGTCTTCGGTGTGACTCGGGTTTCTACAAACTGATTGCACTTGCTGTATTTATTGTATTTTAAATGTATTGTAATGGTATTTTATTGTGTTTTAATGGTATTTGAATTGTATTTTCTTTTTACTTTTTTTTATGCTTTGCACTGTAAAGACCTTTTTGACTGTGTCTGTGAAACGTGCTCTTTCAATAAAATTTATTGACTATTTTTCCCACTTACTGTCTTACTCGTTCCCCCCCCCCACCCTCTCTCCCCCTTTCTTCATCAGCCACCTTAAAGCTTCACACTTGGACTGAAAATCAAATCCTCTGGCCCGGTTAAGGTTAGGGCTGAGGCCAGGGAAGGGCCGGGGTTTTGGCTCTGGGCTCGGGCTCCGTTCCAGGGTTTAGGGTTAGGGCTGAGGCCAGGGCAAGGGTTGGGGCTCCGGGCTCGAGCTAAGTTCCAGGGTTCAGGTTAGGGCTGTGGCCTGGGTGAGGGTAAGGGTTCTGAGCTCGGGGTCAATTTCAGGCTCCGGGCTCCGGGCTCCGGGCTCCGGGCTCCGGGCTCCAGGCTCCAGGCTCCAGGTTCCAGGCTCCAGGCTCCAGGCTCCAGGCTCCAGGTTCCAAGCTCCAGGCTCCAGGCTCCAGGCTCCAGGCTCCACAATCCAGGCTCTGGGCTAAGGGTAAGCTCCAGGCTCAAGAATCCAAGCTCCAGGATCAAGGCTCCAGGCTACAGGCTCCAAGCTCCAGGCTCCAGGCTCCAGGCTCCAGGCTCGGGTTCAGTTCCAGTCTCGAGTTCCTGGCTCCAGGCTCCGGGCTCCGGGCTCCAGGCTTTGGGCTTGGTGTCTTCTTCCAGGATCTAGGCTCAATGCTCCAGACTCCAGGGTCCAGGCTCCAGGCTCCAGGCTCCAGGCTCCAGGCTCGTGATAAGTTCGAGGCTCCGGGCTCTTGGCTCTTTGGTCCGGGTTCGGCGTCAGTTCCAGGGTCCGGGCTATAGGTTCCAGGTTCCAGGTTCCAGGCACCAGGCTCATCGATTCAGTATACGGGCTGCGGATTCAGGATCTGTTCCATTCTCCAGTCTCCAGGCTCAAGTCTCCTGTTCAGTTCAAGGCTCCAGGCTCCATGTTCCAGACTCCAGGCTCCAGGTTTCAAGTCTCAAGGCTCATTGCTCCAGGCTACGGGCATGGAGACAGTTCCAAGTTCCGGTCTCCAGGCGCCAGGCTTCTTGCTCGGGGTAAGTTTCATGCTTGGGGTTCATCACCCAGGGCTCTAGGCACCAGGCATGGGGTTTTTTCCAGGCTCCAGGCTTTGGGCTCAGGGTCTTCTTCCAGGGTCAAGGCTCAAGGCTCAAGGTTCAAGGCTCCCAGCTCCAGGCTCAGAACTCCATGCTAAAAGCTCAAAGCTCAAGGCTCTTGGCTCAAGATCAGTTCCCTACTCCGGTCTCAAGGACGCAGGTTTCTGGTTCGGGGTGTATTCCATGCTCTGGCCTTCGGGCTCCAGGCTCCATGCTTCGGGCTTGCGGTAAGTTCCATGCTCGGGGATCCACGCCCCTTTCTCCAGGCTCTGAGAACTGGGTCATTTCCACACTCCGGGCTCCAGAAACCAGGTTCAAGGCTCCACACTCGGGGTGAGTTCCAGGCTCCGGACTCCAGGCTCCGGGTGAGGGCTCCAGACTCAAGACTCCAGGCTCCAAGCTCCAGGCTCAAGGCTCCAGGCTCCGCTCTCCAGGCTCCATGTTTCAAGCTCTGGGATCAAGGCTTAAGGCTCCATGTTTGGGGTCAGTTCCAGGCTCCATGCTTAAGGCTCCAGGCTCGAGGCTCCGGGTTCAGTGTCAGTTCCAGGCTCCGGGCTCCCCGCTCAAAGCTCCAGGCTCCGGGCTCCAGGCTCTTGGCCTGGGGAAAGTTCCAAGCTCTGGTCTCCACATTTCTGGCTTGGGGTCAGTTCAAGGCAAATGGCTCCATTTTCCAGGCTCATTGCTATGCGTTTCAGGCTCCCGGCACCAGGTTCAAGGCTGAAGCCTCAAAGCTCAAGGCTCCAGGCTCGGGGTAAGTTCCTTGCTCCGGGCTCAAGTCTCCAAGCTCAAGGCTTGGGGTCAGTTCCACGCTCTAGGCTCCAGGCTCAATGCTCAACGCTGCATGGTTCAGGCTCTTGGCTCCAGGCTCCAGGCTCCAGGCTCAAGGCTCCAGGCTTAAGGCTCCTATTCTAAGGGATCAAGGCTTTGGGCTTGGAGTAGGTTCGTAGCTCCGGGCTCCAAGTTTATGGCTCCATATTTCGGGCTCAGTTCCAGGCTACAGGCTCTATGCTCCAGGCTCGTGACTACACGTTCCAGGCTCCAGTCACTGTACTCTAGGATCAAGTCTCCGGGCTTAAGGTTCCAGCCTCGGGGTCAGTTCCATGCTCTGGGCTCAAGGCTCAAAGCTCAATGCTCTGGGTCAGTTCAACGCTCTTGGCTCCAGGCTCCATGCTCACGGCTGCATGGTTCAGGCTCTTGGCTCCAGGCTAAAGGCTCCAGGCTCCAGGCTCAAGGCTCAAGACTCCAGGCTCCAGGCTCCAGGCTTCAGGCTCAAGGCTCATGGCTCCAGGCTCAGGGCTCCAGGCTCCATGCTCCAGGCTCGGGGTCAGTTCCAGGCTCAAGGCTCCAGGTTCTTCTCTCCAGGCTTCGCTCTCTAGGCTCCGGGCTATGGGCTCACGGCTACAGGCTAATGGCTCCAGGTTATAGGCTCCAGGGTCGGGGTAAGTTGCAGGCTCCGGGCTCCATGCTTAAGGCTCTGGGCTAAAGGCTCCGGGCGCAGCATCAATTCCAGGCTCCGTGACTTCCCCTCGAGGCTCAAGGCTCTGGGCTCCAGGCTCAAGGCTAAAGGCTAAAGGCTCAAGGCTCCAGGCTCCAAGCTCCATGTTCAAGGCTCAAGGGATTAGGCTCCAGGCTTCAGGCTCAAGGCTCCAGGCTCCAGGCTCCAGGCTCCAGGCTCCAGGCTCCAGGCTCGTTATCAGTTCGAGGCTCCGGGCTCTAGGCTCTAGGGTCCGGGTTCAGCCTCTGTTCCAGGGTCTGTGTTCCAGGATCCAGGTTCAAGGTTCCAGGCTCCAGGCTCATCGATCCATTATACAGGCAGGGAGTCAGTTCCAAGTTCCGGTTTCCCGGCTTTCAGGTGAGAGGCTTCCTGCAAGGGGTAAGGTTCATGCTTGGGGTTCCACACCCAGGGCTCCAGGCTCCAGGCACGGGGTTTTTTCCAGCCTCCGGGCTTTAGGCTTTTGGCTCGGGGTCTTCATCCAGGCTCCAGGCTCCAGGCTCCAGGCTCCAGGCTCCAGGTTCCAGGCTCCAGGCATAGAGTCAGTTTCAAGTTCCGGTCTCCCGGCTTTATGGCGAAAGCTTCTGGCTCGGGGTAAGTTTCATGCTTGGGGTTCATCACCCAGGGCTCCAGGCTCCAGGCACGGGGTTTTTTCAAGCCTCTGCGCTCCAGGCTTTGGGCTCGGGGTCTTCTTCCAGGGTCTAGGCTCAAGGCTGCAGGTTAAAGGCTCCCAGCTCCAGGCTCAAAGCTCCAGGCTCTTGGCTCAAGATCAGTTCCATACTTCGGTCTCCAGGAACCAGGTTTCGGGTTCGGGGTGTATTCCATGCTCTGGCCTTCGGGCTCCAGGCTCCAGGCTTCAGGCTCAAGGCTACAGGCTTCGGGCTCGGGGTAAGTTCCATGCTCGGGGATCCATGCCCCTGGCTCCAGGCTCTGAGAACGAAGTCAGTTCCGCACTCCGGGCTCCAGAAACCAGGTTCAAGGCTCCACACTTGGGGTAAGTTCCAGGCTCCGGACTCCAGGCTCCGGGGTGAGGGCTCCAGACTCCAGCCTCCAGGCTCAAGGCTCAAGGCTCAACTCTCCAGGGTCCATGTTTCAAGCTCTTTGATCCAGGCATAAGGCTCCATGCTTGGGGTCAGCTCCATGCTTCAGTCTCCGGGCTCAAGGCTCCGGGCTCAGTGTCAGTTCCAGGCTCCGGGCTCCCCGTTCAAAGCTCCAGGCTCCGGGCTCCGGGCTCCAAGCTCTGGGCCTGGGGTTTGTTCCAAGCTCCGGTCTCCAGGTTTTAGGCTCCACATTTCTGGCTCGGGGTCAGTTCAAGGCTAATGGCTCCATTTTCCAGGCTCGTTGCTACGCGTTCCAGGCTCCCAGCTCCAGGCTCAAAGCTCCAGGCTCAAAGCTCCAGGCTCTGGGCTCAAGATCAGTTCCATACTTCGGTCTACAGGACACAGGTTTCAGGTTCAGGGAATATTCAACGCTCTTGCCTTCTTGCTCCAGGCTCCAGGCTTCGGGCTCCGGGCTGCGGCCATCGGGTTTCGGGCTGCATACTCCATTCTCAAGGCTCCGGGCTGCAGGCTCCAGGTCCAAGACTAAAGGCTCTGGGCTCCAGGCTCAAGGATTGGGGTCAGTTCCAGGCTCCGGGCTCCATGTTTCAGGGTCATGGCTCAAGACTCCAGGCTCCAGGCTCCAGGATCCAGGCTCCAGGCTCAAGGTTCAGGGCTCCAGGCTCCGCTCTCCAGGCTCCATGTTTCAAGCTCTGGGATCCAGGCAAAAGGCTCCATGCTTGGGGTCAGTTCCAGGCTCTAGGCTCAAGGATCAAGGCTCCAGGCTCCAGGCTCCAGGCTCGGGGTCAGTTCCAGGCTCAAGGCTCCAGGTTCTTCTCTCCAGGCTTCGCTCTCCAGGCTCTGGGCTGTGGGCTCATGGCTCATGGCTACAGGCTCAAGGCTCAAGGCTCCAGGCTATAGGCTCCATGGTCGGCGTCAGTTCCAGGCTCCGGGCTCAATGCTTCAGGCTCTGGGCTCAAGGCTACGGGCACAGAGTAAGTTCCAAGTTCTGGTCTCCCGGCTTTCAGCAGCAAGCTTCTGGCTCGGGTTAAGTTTCATGCTGGGGGTTCATCACCCAGGGCTCCAGGCTCCAGGCACGAGGTTTCTTCCAGCCTCCGGGCTTTAGGCTTTGGGCTCGGGGTCTTCTGCTTGGGTCTAGGCTCAAGGATCCAGGTTCAAGTCTCCCAGCTCCAGGCTCAAAGCTCCAGGCTCTGGGCTCAAGATCAGTTCCATACTTCGGTCTCGAGGGACCAGGTTTCGGGTTCGGGGTGTGTTCCATGCTCTTGCCTTCGGGCTCCAGGCTTCGGGCTCAAGGCTCCAGGCTTCTGGCTTGGGGTAAGTTCCATGCTCGGGGATCCACGCCCCTGGCTCCAGGCTCTGAGAACGGGGTCAGTTCCGCACTCCGGGCTCCAGAAACAGGGTTCAAGGCTCCACACTCGGGGTCAGTTCAAGGCTCCGGACTCCAGGCTCCGGGGTGAGGGCTCCAGACTCAAGCCTCCAGCCTCCAGGCTCAAGGCTCCATGCTCCAGGCTCCAGGCTCCAGGCTCCAGCCTCCAGGCTCCAGGCTAACAGCTCCACGCTCATGGCTCAATGCTCCGAGCTCCAGGCTCCAGGCTCGGGGTGAGTTCTAGTCTCCGGACTGCAGGGTCCTGGCTAAAGGTTCCGTGCTCGGGGTCAGTTACAGTCTCCGGGCTCCGGGCTCCGGGCTCCGGGCTCCGGGCTCCGGGCTCCGGGCTCCAGGCTCCAGGCATAGGGTAATTTCATGGCTCCTGGCTCAAGACTCCAGGCTCCAGGCTCTGGACTTGGGGTCAGGACAAGGCTTTGGGCTCACGGCTCCAGGCTCACGGCTCCATGTTCCGGACCCCAGGCTCCAAGCTCAAGGTTCTTTGTTCGGGGTCAGTTCCAGGCTCCGCGCTCCACGCTCCATGTTCAGGGCTCCGGGCTCAGGGTCATTTCTTGGCTCCGGGCTCCAAGGTCCGGACTGAAGGTCAGTTCCAGGCTCTATGCTCCAGGCTCCAAGCTCACGGCTCCATGCTATCCAGGCTTGGGGTAAGTTCCAGGGTTCGGGCTCCAGGCTCAGGGATCAAGGCTTAATGTTCATGGTCAGTTCAAGACTCCAGGTTCTTTTCTCCGGGCTAGGTGTCACGTCGAGTATCTTGGTTCCGGGCTCCAGTCTTCAAGGTCTTGGCTCTAGATTCCGTGCACAAGGCTCCAGCTCCGGGCTCCAGTCTCCAGTCTCAAGGCTTCAGGCTCCAGGCTCCAGGGTCTTGGTCAGTAGCAGACTACGTTATCCATGCTACCGGCTCAAGACTCTAGGCTCGAGATCAGTTCCAGGCTCCGGGCTTAAGGATCCAGGCTCCGCGATCAAGGCTCCTGGTTCCAGACTCAAGGCTCCAGGCTAAAGGCTCCAGGCTACGGGCATGGAGTCAGTTCCAAGATCCGGTCTCCAGGCGCCAGGCTTCTTGCTTGGGGTAAGTTTCATGCTTGGGGTTCCACACCCAGGGCTCCAGGCTCCAGGCATGGGCTTTTTTCGAGGCTCTGGGCTCCAGGCTTTGGGCTTGGGGTCTTCATCCAGGCTCAAGGCTGCAGGTTCAAGGCTCCCAGCTCCAGGCTCAAAGCTCCAGGTTCAAAGCTCCGTTCTCTGGGCACAAGATCAGTTCCATACTCCGGTCTCCAGGACCCAGGTTTCGGGTTCGGGGTGTATTCCATGCTCTGGCCTTCGGGCTCCAAGCTCCAGGCTTCTGGCTCGGGGTAAGTTCCATGCTTGGGGATCCACGCCCCTGGCTCCAGGCTCTGAGAACGGTTTAATTTCCACACTCTGGGCTCCAGAAACCAGGTTCAAGGCTCCACACTCGGGGTGAGTTCCAGGCTCCGGACTCCAGGCTCCTGGGTAAGGGCTCCAGACTCCTGACTCCATGCTCCAGGCTCTAGGCTCCAGGCTCCAGGCTCAAGGCTCCAGGCTCCGCTCTCCAGGCTCCATTTTTCAAGCTCTGGGATCAAAGCTGAAGGCTCCATGCTTAGGGTCAGTTTCAGGCTAAAGGCTCCAGGCTCCAGGCTCAAGGATCCAGGCTACAGGCTCCAGGTTCTTCTCTACAGGCTTCGCTCTTCAGGCTCCGGGCTGTGGGCTAATGGCTCAAGGCTACAGGCTCAAGGCTCCAGGCTATAGGCTGCAGGGTCGGCATCAGTTCCAGGCTCCGGGCACCATGCTTCAGGCTCTGGGTTCAAAGCTCCGGGCTCAGTGTCAGTTCCAGGCTCCGTGCTTCCCCCTCAAGGCTCCAGGCTCCGGGCTCCGGGCTCCAGGCTCTTTTCATGGGGTCAGTTCCAAGATCTGGTCTCCAGGTTTTTGGCTTCATTTCTCGGGCTCTAGGTCAGCTCCAGGCTAAAGGCTCCATTTTCCAGGATCGTTGCTACGCGTTCAAGGCTCAAGGCTCCCACCACCAGGCTCCAGGCTGAAGGCTCCAAGCTCAAGGCTCCAGGTTAAGGGTTAGTTCCATGCTCAAGGGTAAAGGCTCAAAGATCAAGGCTCGTGGTCAATTCCAGGCTGAAGTCACCGGGCTCTTGGCTGCGGGCTCAAGGCTCAAGGCGCCATGCTTCAAGCTCTTGGCTCCAGACTCATGGCTCCAGGCTCGGGGTCAGTTTCAGGCTCTGGGCTCCATCCTCCGAGGTCAGCACTCCAGACTACAGACTCCAGATTCCAGGCTCAAGACTCCAACCTTAGAGCTCTTGGATCCAGGCTAAAGGCTCCATGCTCGAGGTCAGTTTCAGGCTCCAGGCTCCATGCTAATGGTTCCGGGCTCAAGGCTCCGGGCTCAGTGTCAGTTCCAGTTTCCGGGCTCCCCGCTCAAGGCTCAAGGCTCCGGGCTCCAGGCTCTTGGCATGTGGTCAGTTCCAAGTTCCGGTCTCCAGGTTTTAGGCTCCACATTTCGGGCTCGGGGTCAGTTCAAGGCTAATGGCTCATTATTCCAGGCTCGTTGCAACGCTTTCCAGGCTCCGGGCTCCCTTCACAAGGCTCAAGGCTGAAGGCTAAAAGCTCATGGCTCAAGGCTCTGGGTAAGTTCTGTCTCCGGGCTCAAGACTCCAAGCTCAAGGCTTGGGGTCAGTTCATGGTTCAAGGCTCCAGGCTCTTCTCTCCAGGCTTCGCTCTTCAGGCTCCGGGCTCCAGGCTCATGGCTCCAGGCTAAAAGGCGCAAGGCTCCAGGGTCTTTTTTAGTTGAAGGCTCCGTGCTCCAGGCTTCTGGCTCCAGACTCCAGGCTCGGAATATGTTTCAGGCTCCAGGCTAAAGGATCCAGGCTCCGCACTCTTGGTTTTGGGTCACTTCAATGTTCCGGGCTCCAGACTCAAGCCTCTAGGCTCGGAATCAGTTTCAGGCACCGTACTCCAGACTCTAGGCTCCAAGCTCCAGGCTCAAGGCTCAAGGCTCAAGGCTCCAGGCTCCGTGCCCCAAACACCAGGTCATGACTCCAGGTTCCTTGCTGAGGAAAATTTCCAGGCTGTGGGCTCTTTGCTCCAGGCTCAATGTCATTTCTAGGCTTTGGGCTCCATGTTCTGTGCTCCAGGCTCCAGGCTCCAGGCTCCAGGCTCCAGGCTCCAGGCTCCAGGCGCCATGCTCCGGGCTTGGGGTCAGTTAAGGGCTCCAGGCTCAAGGCTCCAGGCGCCATTTTCAAGGCTCCGTTCTCCAGGCTCCCGACTCCAGGCTCAAGGTTCTGCGCTCCATTTTCTGATTTCAAGAATCCGAGCAAGGGTTAAGTTCCATGCTCCGGGCTCAGGGCTAAAGCCTCCAGTCTCCATGCTTCAGATTCCGGGCTCCAGGCTTTTGGCTTGGGGTCTTCTTCCAGGTTCTAGGCTCAAGGCTGAAGGTTCAAGGCTCCCAGCTCTAGGCTCATAGCTCCAGGCTCAAAGCTTCAGGCTCTGGGCTCAAGATCAGTTCCATACTTCAGTCTCCAGGACCCAGGTTTCGGGGTGTATTCCATGCTCTGGCCTTCGGGCTCCAGGCTCCAGGCTCCAGGCTTCGGGCTTGGGGTAAATTCCATGCTCAGGGATCCACACCCCTGGCTCCAGGCTCTGAGAACGGGGTCATTTCCACACTCCGGGCTCCAGAAACCAGGTTCAAGGCTCAACACTCGGGGTCAGTTCCAGTCTCGGGACTCCAGGCTCCGGGGTGATGGCTCTAGACTCAAGGCTCTAGACTCAAGGCTCAAGGCTCCAGGCGCCGCTCTCCAGGCTCCATGTTTCAAGCTCTGGGATCCAGGCTTCAGGCTCCATGCTTAGGGTCAGTTCCAGGCTCCATGCTATAGGCTCAAAGCTCCAGGCTCCGGGCTCCAAGCTCTCGGCCTGGGGTCAGTTCCAAGCTCCGGTCTCCAGGTTTTAGGCTCCACATTTCGGGCTCGGGGTCAGTTCAAGGCTAATGGCTCCATTTTCCAGGCTCGTTGCTACGCGTTCCAGGCTTCAGGCTCCCGGCACCAGGCTCAAGGCTGAAGGCTAAAAGCTCAAGGCTCCAGGCTCAGGGTAAGTTCCTTGCTCCAGGTTCAAAGCTCCAAGCTCAAGGCTTGGTGTCAGTTCCACGCTCTAGGCTCCAGGCTCCATGCTCAAGGCTCCATGCTTCAAGCTCTGTTCTACAGGCTATAGGCTCAAGGACCAGTGTCAGTTTCAGGCCTCGGGCTCCATACTTCAGGCTCCGGACTCAAGGCTCTGGGCTACGGGCTCAGTTTCACTTCCAGGCTCTGTGCTCCCCCCTCAAGGCTCTAGGGTCCGGGCTCCAGGCTCTTGGAATGGGGTCAGTTCCATGTTCCGGTCTCCAGGTATTTGGCTCCACTTCTCGGGCTTCGGGTCAGTTCCAGGCTACAGGATCAATAGTCCAGGTTCGTTTCTACGCGTTCCAGGCTCAAGGTTCCCAGTAAAAGGCTAAAGGCTCAGAGCTGAAGACTCCAGGCTCGGGGTGAGTTCCATGCCTGGAGGCTTCAGGCTCCAAGCTCAAGGCTCGGGGTCAGTTCTAGGCTCAAGTCACCAGGCTCTAGGTTCTAGGCTCCGGGCTCCGGGCTCAGGGCTCCAGGCTCCAGGCTCCAAACACCAGGCTAAACACTCCAGGTTCAGTGCGCCAGGCTCCAGGCTCCAGGCTCCAGGCTCCGGGCTCCGGGCTACGTCCTGCGGGCTGCGGGCTGCGTGCTCCAGGCTTCGGGCTGCGGGCTCAAGTCTCAAGACTAAATGCTCCGGGCTCCAGGCTCAAGCTCGGGGTCAGTTCCAGGCTCCATGCTGCATTTTTCAGTGTCATGGCTCAAGACTCCAGGCTCCCGGCTCCTGGCTCCAAGCTCCAAGCTCCATTCTCAAGGCTCCAGGCTTAAGGAATTAGGCTCCAGGCTTCAGGCTCCGGGCTTCGGCATGCGGGCTGCGGGCTACGGGCTGCGTGCTGCGTGCTGCGGGCTGCGTGCTTCAGGCTCCAGGCTCCGGGTTGCGGGTTCCAGGTTCAAGACTAAAGGCTCCGGGCTCAAGGCTCTAGGCATTGGGGTCAGTTCCAAGTTCCAGTCTCCCGGCTTCAGGCGCTAGACTTCTTGCTCGGGGTTAGTTCCATGCTCCGGGCTCAAGGCTCCAAGCTCAAGGCTCTGGGTCAAGTTCAAGGCTCAAGTAACCGGGCTCAAGGCTCCAAGTTCCATGCTTCAGGCACGGGGTCAGTTCCAGTCTACGGGTTCCAGGGTCCGGCTTAAGGTTCCATGCTCAGGGTAAGTTCCAGGCAGCTGATTCCAGGCACGGGCTCTAGGCTCCACGCTCCTTGCTCCGCACTCCAGGCTCTAGGCTTAAGGCTTCAGGCACGGGGTCAATTCCAGGCTCCAGACTCCAGGCTAAAATCTCCATGCTCACGGCTCTAGGCTCACGGCTCCATACTCAGGGCTCCAGGCTCGGGGTCAGTTCCAGGCTCTTTTCTCGTGGCCAGATCCAAGCTCATGGCTCGTTGCTCTAGGCACGGGGCAAGTTTGAGGATCTGGGCTCCGAGCTCCAGTCCTTAAGGCCGTGGCTCTCAGCTCCGCTCTCCAGGCTCCGCCCTCAGACTCAAGGTTATTTGTAAGTTGCAGGCTCCCTTCTCCAGGTTATCGGCTCCAGACTCCAGGTTCGGGTTCAGTTCTAGGCACGGGGCTCCGGGCTCTGGGCTCCGTGCTCCGGGCTCCGTGCTCTTGGCAACGGCCTCCTGGCTCCATGTTTGGGGTCATTTCCAGGCTTACGGGCTCCAGGCTCCGGTCTCGTATTTAGTTCCAAGCTCAAGGTTCGGGGCTTCTAGCGACCGGTGAAAGGCAAAATGAAAACCACAATGGCCAGACCTCTCGGTTTTCCTTATTTTCTGAGTAGAAGAGGCAAAACGGTTATTTTTCAATGTTTAAGACGAGGAGAAGCTGGGTTTTTTTTCCACTTTTAAAAAAGAATGATTTTGTATCAGGGAAAATTTTATGAACTGATAAGACTCGAAGAAAATGACCATAAAACACTTATTTCTGACTTGGTTTTTGCGTTTTTCTACTTTTCTGAGTAGAAGTGTAAAAAATGTCATTTTTGAGCGTTTCAGACGATAAGAAGGTGTTTTAGTCACTGTGAGAAAAGGATGATTTTTTCTCAAACAGAACTTTGTGATCTGATAAGACTATGACAAAAAAAAAAGCCATAAAACACTTATTTCTGATATGTTTTTTGTGTTTTCATGCTTTCTGACTTTATAGGTAAAAATATAATTTTTGAGCGTTTTACACGATAAGAAGCTGTTTTGGTCACTTTTTGAGACAAGGATGTTTTTTTCCAAGCAGAAGTTCATGATTTGAGAATACTTTTACAAAAAGCCATAAAACACTTATTTCTGATTTGTTTTTGGTGTTTTCATGCTTTACTGTGTAGAAGAGGAAAAAATGTCATTTTTGAGCGTTTCAGACAATAAGGAGCTGTTTTTGTCACTATTAGACAAGGATGCTTTTTTTCTCAAGCAAATCGTCATGATTTTAGAATACTTTTACAAAAAAGCCATAAAGCACTTATTTCTAACTCTTTTTTAGTGTTTTCATGCTTTTCTGTGTAGAACAGGAAAAAATGTCATTTTTGAGCGTTTCAGACGAAAAGAAGCTGTTTTGGTCACTTTCCGACAAGGATGTTTTTTTCTTAAGCAAAACGTTAGGAACTGATAAGACTTTGACAAAAATGCCATAAAATACTTATTTCTGACTTGTTTTTAGTGTTTTCATACTTTTCTGAGTAGAAGAGGAAAAAAATTCATTTTTGAGCGTTTCAGACGAAAAGAAGCTGTTTTGGTCACGTTGAGAAAAATGTGTTTTATTTTTAAAGCAGAACTTCATGATTATAGATTACTTTCACAAAAAAGCCATAAACACTTATTTCTAACTTGTTTTTAGTGTTTCATGCTTTTCTGAGTAGAAGAGGAAAAAAAATGTCATTTTTGAGCGTTTCAGACGAAAAGAAGCATTTTTGGTCACTTTGAGACAAGGATGTTTTTTTCTGAAGCAAAACGTTAGGAACTGATAAGGCTTTACAAAAACGCCATAAAACAATTATTTCTGACTTGTTTTTAGTGTTTTCATACTTTTCTGAGTAGAAAAGGCAAAAATGTCATTTTTGAGCGTTTCAGACGAAAAGAAGCTGTTTTGGTCACTTTGAGACAAGGATGTTTTTTTCTCAAGAAAAAAGTAAGGAACTGATAAGACTTTGAAAAAAATGCCATAAAATACTTATTTCTGGCTTGTTTTTAGTGTTTTAATACTTTTCTGAGTAGAAGAGGCAAAAATGTCATTTTTGAGCGTTTCAGACGAAAAGAAGCTGTTTTGGTCACTATGAGACAAAGATGTTTATTTTCAAGCAGAACTTCATGACTTGAGAATACTTTTACAAAAAAGACAAAAAAAAACCTTATTTCTCACTTGTATTTTTTGTTTTCATTCTTTTCTGAGAAGAATAGGAAAAATTTCATTTTCGAGCGTTTATTTTTTCAATTTGAGACAATTACGTTTTTTCAAGACCTGAGAAGAGTTGGACAAAATAGCCATAAAACACTTCTTTTTGACTTCTTTTTTTTTTTTTTTTAGTGTTTTCATGCTTTATTGACTATATTGGTAAAAATGTCATTTTTGAGCATTTCATGGAAGAAGAAGCTGATTTGGTCACTTTTGAGACAAGGTGTTTTTTTCTCAAGCAGCACGTAAAGCTTCACACTTTGTTCTGGCATTTCTCAAACCGCCCCGTGGAGATGGAAATCTGCCTCACATTACAGCCACACTCTAGCGGAAGAACTCTGTCCATGGTCCTGATTCTTTGTCTTTCTTTCTCTCTTGCTCTCTCTCCCTCTTTCCTCCACCCCCCTTCAACCTGCACACTGGCGTGCATGGACAAGGAAGAGCACTGGGAAATGTCGCACTGACCCTCTTCAGGTTTAGACCGGGACGGCTGGTGAACGGTGTGGACTCTCTTATTTCCAGCCCGTGTGGACTTGTCATTTTTCCAGAGACAGAAAACCGGTTAGCCTAACCCGTTTTTTAAGCTCCAGTTCTTTTTTTATCTGGAGCTGGATAACGATAAAACATGAACCGTATGTTGAACTGTGTTATGTTTGTGTTCCAGAGAAAACCCCTGTAAGCCTAACACCTTTTTTTATTTTAACCTCCGGGGCTTCTCCTCAACTTTAGCCCGAAACCTAACCTTGTTCCAGGTCTGAATCTTTCCCCCTCTCTCCACCTCTCTTCTCTCTGGTGCCCTGAAAGCTGCTCACTGAGTTGCACCTTGAAGCTGCACATTGGCATGCCCTGAGGAGGAGGAACGCTGGGAAACGTCGCGCTGACCCGTGTCAGGATTAGGCCGGGACGGCCGGCGGACCGTGTGGACTCTGTCTTTTTTCCAGGCCTGTGTGGGACTTTGCTATTTTTCCAGACCTGTGTGGGAATCTGTTGTGTTTTTACAAAGACAGAACGCCGGTTAGCTGATCCCCTTTTTCACCTCCGGTGCTTTTCTCATCTGGAGCTGGATAATGGTAAAACTCGAACCGTATGTGGGACTTTGTTATTTTTTTTTTCCCAGACAGAACCCCTGTAAGCCTTACCACTTTTTGACCTCTGGTGCTTCTCTCACGTGGAGCTTGATAACGGTAAAACTCAAACCGTCTGTGGCCATTTTCAGATCTCTGCTCCTCCTTTCCCTGGTCTTACTCTTTTTTTCTTTCTTTCTCCCACTCTTTCCTCCAGCCACCTTAAAGCTGTACACTGAGTTAAGGCATTTTTCAAACCGTCCCGTGGAGACGGAATGCTGCCCCACATTGCAGCCACACAGTGGGGGTATAACTCTTGCCCTCCTTTCCTGTCTTCGGTGTGACTCGGGCTTCTACAAACTGATTGCACTTGCTGTATTTATTGTATTTTAAATGTATTGTAATGGTATTATATTGTGTTTTAATGGTATTTGAATTGTATTTTCTTTTTACTTTTTATTTATGCTTTGCACTGTAAAGAACTTTTTGACTGTGTCTGTGAAACGTGCTCTTTCAATAAAATTTATTGACTATTTTCCCACTTACTGTCTTACTCATTTCCCCCCCCCTCTCTCCCCCTTTCTTCATCAGCCACCTTAAAGCTTCACACTTGGACTGAAAATTATATCCTCTGGCCCGGTTAAGGTTAGGGCTGAGGCCAGGGAAGGGCCGGGGTTTTTGCTCCGGGCTCGAGCTAAGTTCCAGGGTTCGGGTTAGGGCTGTGGCCTGGGTGAGGGTAAGGGTTCCGAGATCGGGCTCAATTTCAGGCTCCGGGCTCCGGGCTCCGGGCTCCGGGCTCCGGGCTCCGGGCTCCGGGCTACAGGCTACAGGCTCCGCGCTCAAGAATGCTGGCTTTTTGTCTTTTCCAGGCTACGAGCTCCAGGCTAAAGGCTACAGACTCCAGGATTGGGGTCAGTTCAAGGCTCTGGACTTAAGACTCCAGGCTCCAGGCTCCAGGCTTCAGGCTCCAGACTCAAGGTTCCAAGCTCGAAGCTCCTGGCTCAAGGCTCCAGGCTCCAGGCTCCAGGCTCCAGGCTCCAGGCTCCAGGCTCCAGGCTCCAGGCTCGGGTTCAGTTCCAGTCTCAAGTTCCTGGCTCCAGGCTCCGGGCTCCAGGCTTTGGGCTTGGTGTCTTCTTCCAGGCTCTAGGCTCAATGCTCCAGACTCCAGGGTCCAGGCTCGTGATAAGTTCGAGGCTCCGGGCTCTTGGCTCTTTGGTCCGGGTTCGGCGTCAGTTATAGGCGTCAGCTATAGGTTCCAGGTTCCAGGCTCCAGGCTCATCGATCCAGTATACGGGCTGCGGATTCAGGGTGTGTTCCATTCTCCAGTCTCCGGGCTCAAGTCTCCTGTTCAGTTCAAGGCTCCAGGCTCCAAGTTCCAGACTCCAGGCTCCAGGTTTCAAGTCTCAAGGCTCATTGCTCCAGGCTACGGGCATGGAGACAGTTCCAAGTTCTGGTCTCCAGGCGCCAGGCTTCTTGCTCGGGGTAAGTTTCATGCTTGGGATTCATGACCCAGGGCTCTAGGCACCAGGCATGGGGTTTTTTCCAGGTTCCAGGCTTTGGGCTCAGGGTCTTCTTCCAGGGTCAAGGCTCAAGGCTCAAGGTTCAAGGCTCCCAGCTCCAGGCACAGAACTCTAGGCTTAAAGCTCAAAGCTCAAGGATCTTGGCTCAAGATCAGTTCCCTTCTCCGGTCTCAAGGACGCAGGGTTCTGGTTCGGGGTAAGTTCCATGCTCGGGGATCCACGCCCCTTTCTCCAGGCTCTGAGAACTGGGTCATTTCCACACTCCGGGCTCCAGAAACCAGGTTCAAGGCTCCACACTCGGGGAGAGGGCTCCAGACTAGAGACTCCAGGCTCCAAGCTCCAGCTCCAGGCTCCGCTCTCCAGGCTCCATGTTTCAAGCTCTGGGATCAAGGCTTAAGGCTCCATGTTTGGGGTCAGTTCCAGGCTCCATGCTTAAGGCTCCAGGCTCCGGGTTCAGTGTCAGTTCCAGGCTCCGGGCTCCCCGCTCAAAGCTCCAGGCTCCAGGCTCCGGGCTCCAGGCTCTAGTCCTGGGGAAAGTTCCAAGCTCTGGTCTCCACATTTCGGGCTCGGGGTCAGTTCAAGGCTAATAGCTCCATTTTCAAGGCTCATTGCTATGCGTTTCAGGCTCCCGGCACCAGGCTCAAGGCTGAAGGCTCAAAGCTCAAGGCTCCAGGCTCGGGGTAAGTTCCTTGCTCCAGGCTCAGTCTCCAAGCTCAAGGCTTGGGGTCAGTTCCACGCTCTAGGCTCCAGGCTCCAGGCTCAATGCTCAACGCTGCATGGTTCAGGCTCTTGGCTCCAGGCTCCAGGCTCCAGGCTCAAGGCTCCAGGCTTAAGGCTCCTATCCTAAGGGATCAAGGCTTTGGGCTTGGAGTAGGTTCGTAGCTCCGGGCTCCAAGTTTACGGCTCCATATTTCGGGCTCAGTTCCAGGCTACAGGCTCTATGCTCCAAGCTCGTGACTACGCATTCCAGGCTCCAGTCACTGTGCTCTAGGCTCAAGTCTCCGGGCTTAAGGTTCCAGCCTCGGGGTCAGTTCCATGCTCCGGGCTCAAGGCTCAAGCTCATGGCTCTGGGTCAGTTCAACGCTCTTGGCTCCAGGCTCCATTCTCAAGGCTGCATGGTTCAGGCTCTTGGCTCCAGGCTCAAGGCTCCAGGCTCAAGGCTCAAGACTCCAGGCTCCAGGCTTCAGGCTTCAGGCTCAAGGCTCATGGCTCCAGGCTCAGGGTTCCAGGCTCCGGACTGCGGGCTCACGGCTACAGGCTCATGGCTCCAGGTTATAGGCTACAGGGTCGGGGTAAGTTCCAGGCTCCGGGCTCCATGCTTAAGGCTCTGGGCTAAAGGCTCCGGGCGCATTATCAGTTCCAGGCTCCGTGACTTCCCCTCGAGGCTCAAGGCTCTGGGCTCCAGGCTCCAGGCTCCAAGCTCCATGTTCAAGGCTCAAGGATTAGGCTCCAGGCTTCAGGCTCCAGGCTCCAGGCTCAAGGCTCGTTATCAGTTCGAGGCTCCGGGCTCTAGGCTCTAGGGTCCGGGTTAAGCCTCAGTTCCAGGGTCTGGGTTCCAGGTTCAAGGTTCCAGGCTCCAGGCTCATCGATCCAGTATACAGGCAGGGAGTCAGTTCCAAGGTCCGGTTTCCCGGCTTTCAGGCAAGAGGCTTCCTGCAAGGGGTAAGTTTCATACTTGGGGTTCCACACCCAGGGCTCCAGGCTCCAGGCACGGGGTTTTTTCCAGCCTCCGGGCTTTAGGCTTTTGGCTCGGGGTCTTCATCCAGGCTCCAGGCTCCAGGCTCCAGGCTCCAGGCTCCAGGTTCCAGGTTCCAGGCTTCGGGCATAGAGTCAGTTCCAAGTTCCGGTCTCCCGGCTTTCAGGCGCAGGCTTCTGGCTCGGGGTAAGTTTCATGCTTGGGGTTCATCACCCAGGGCTCCAGGCTCCAGGCACGGGGTTTTTTCAAGCCTCTGCGCTACAGGCTTTGGGCTCGGGGTCTTCTTCCAGGGTCTAGGCTCAAGGCTGCAGGTTCAAGGCTCCCAGCTCCAGGCTCAAAGCTCCAGGCTCAAACCTCCAGGCTCTTGGCTCAAGATCAGTTCCATACTTCTGTCTCCAGGAACCAGGTTTCGGGTTCGGGGTGTATTCCATGCTCCAGCCTTCGGGCTCCAGGCTCCAGGCTCCAGGCTCCAGGCTCCAGGCTTCGGGCTCAAGGCTACAGGCTTCAGGCTCGGGGTAAGTTCCATGCTCGGGGATCCACGCCCCTGACTCCAGGCTCTGAGAACGAAGTCAGTTCCGCACTCCGGGCTCCAGAAACCAGTTCAAGGCTCCACACTCGGGGTCAGTTCAAGGCTCCAGACTCAAGACTCCGGGGTGAGGGCTCCAGACTCCAGCCTCCAGGCTCAAGGCTCAAAGCTAAAGGCTCAAGGCTCAACTCTCCGGGGTCAATGTTTCAAGCTCTTTGATCCAGGCATAAGGCTCCATGCTTGGGGTCAGTTCCAGGCTCCAGGCTCCATGCTTCAGTCTCCGGGCTCAAGGCTCCGGGCTCAGTGTCACTTCCAGGCTCCGGGCTCCCCGTTCAAAGCTCCAGGCTCCGGGCTCCAGGCTCTGGGCCTGGGGTTAGTTCCAAGCTCCGGTCTCCAGGTTTTAGGCTCCACATTTCTGGCTCGGGGTCAGTTCAAAGCTAATGGCTCCATTTTCCAGGCTCATTGCTACGTGTTCCAGGCTCCCAGCTCCGGCTCAGAGCTCCAGGCTCAAAGCTCCAGGCTCTGGGCTCAAGATCAGTTCATTACTTCGGTCTACAGGACACAGGTTTCGGGTTCAGGGAATATTCAACGCTCTTGCCTTCTTTCTCCAGGCTCCAGGCTTCGGGCTCCGGGCTGCGGCCTGCAGGTTTCGGGCTGCATACTCCATGCTCAAGGCTCCGGACTCCAGGCTCCTGGGTAAGGGCTCAAGACTCCAGACTCCATGCTCCAGGCTCCAGGCTCCAGGCTCCAGGCTCCAGGCTCAAGGCTCAAGGCTCCAGGCTCCGCTCTCCAGGCTCCATTTTTTAAGCTCTGGGATCCAAGCTAAAGGCTCCATGCTTAGGGTCAGTTTCAGGCTAAAGGCTCCAGGCTCTAGGCTCCAGGCTCAAGGATCCAGGCTCCAGGCTCATGGTTTTTCTCTCCAGGCTTCGCTCTCCAGGCTCCGGGCTGTGGGCTAATGGCTCAAGGCTACAGCTCAAGGCTCCAGGCTATAGGCTGCAGGGTCGGCGTCAGTTCCAGGCTCCGGGCTCCATGCTTCAGGCTCTGGGCTAAAAGCTCCGGGCTCAGTGTCAGTTCCAGGCTCCGTGCTTCCCCCCTCAAGGCTCCAGGCTCCGGGCTCCAGGCTCTTTTCATGGGGTCAGTTCCAAGATCTGGTCTCCAGGTTTTTGGCTTCATTTCTCGGGCTCTAGGTCAGCTCAAGGCTAAAGGCTCCAGACTCCAGGCTCAAGGCTCCAACCTTAGAGCTCTTGGATCCAGCTTAAGGCTCCATGCTCGAGGTCAGTTTCAGGCTCCAGGCTCCATGCTAATGGTTCCGGGCTCAAGGCTCTGGCTTAGTATCAGTTCCAGTTTCCGGGCTCCACGCTCAAGGCTCAAGGCTCCTGGCTCCAGGCTCTTTGCATGTGGTCAGTTCCAAGTTCCGGTCTCCAGGTTTTAGGCTCCACATTTCAGGCTCGGGTCAGTTCAAGGCTAATGGCTCATTATTCCAGGCTCGTTGCAACGCTTTCCAGGCTCCAGGCTCCCTTCACCAGGCTCAAGGCTGAAGGCTAAAAGCTCATGGCTCAAGGCTCTGGGTGAGTTCTGTCTCCGGGCTCAAGACTCCAAGCTCAAGGCTTGGGGTCAGTTCCACGCTCTAGGCTACAGGCTCCATGCTCAAGGCTGTATAGTTCAGGCTTTTGGCTCCAGGCTCCAGAAAAAAGGCTCCAAGCTCTAGGCTCATGGCTCCAGGCTCCAGGCTCCAGGCTCCAGGCTCCAGGCTCCAGGCTTGGGGTCAGTTCATGGCTCAAGGCTCCAGGCTCTTCTCTCCAGAATTCGCTCTTCAGGCTCCGGGCTGCGGGCTCATGGCTCCAGACTCCAGGCTAAATGGCGCAAGGCTCCAGGGTCTTTTTTAGTTGAAGGCTACGTGCTCCAGCTACTGGCTCCAGACCTCCAGGCTCGAATATGTTTAAGGCTCCAGGCTAAAGGATCCAGGCTCCGCACTCCTGGTTTTGGGTCACTTCAATGTTCCGGGCTCCAGACTCAAGCCTCTAGGCTCGGGTCAGTTTCAGGCACCGTACTCCAGGCTCCAGGCTCCAAGCTCCAGGCTCAAGGCTCCAGGCTCCGTGGCTCAAACACCAGGTCATGACTCCAGGTTCCTTGCTGAGGAAAATTTCCAGGCTGTGGGCTCTTTGCTCCAGGCTCAGTGTCATTTCTAGGCTTTGGGCTCCATGTTCCGTGCTCCAGGCTCCAGGGCTCCAAGCTCCAGGCTCCAAGCTCCAGGCTCCAGGCGCCATGCTCCGGGCTTGGGGTCAGTTAAGGGCTCCAGGCTCGAGGCTCCAGATGCCATTTTCAGGCTCCGGGCTCCAGGCTCCCGACTCCAGGCTCCAGGTTCTGCGCTCCATTTTCCGATTTCAAGAATCCGAGCAAGGGTTAAGTTCCATGCTCCGGGCTCAGGGCTAAAGCCTCCAGTCTCCATGCTTCAGATTCCGGGCTCCCTGCTAAAGGCTCATGGCTCCGCGCTCAAGGCTCCAGGCTCCAAGGTTTTGGCTTGGGTCTTCTTCCAGGGTCTAGGCTCAAGGCTGAAGGTTCAAGGCTCCCAGCTCTAGGCTCATAGCTCCAGGCTCAAAGCTCCAGGCTCTGGGCTCAAGATCAGTTCCATACTTCAGTCTCCAGGAACGAGGTTTCGGGGTGTATTCCATGCTCTGGCCTTCGGGCTCCAGGCTCCAGGCTTCGGGCTCGGGGAAAATTCCATGCTCAGGGATCCACGCCCCTGGCTCCAGGCTCTGAGAACGGGGTCATTTCCACACTCTGGGCTCCAGAAACAAGGTTCAAAGCTCAACACTCGGGGTCAGTTCCAGTCCCGGGACTCCAGGCTCTGGGGTGATGGCTCTAGACTCCAGACTCAAGGCTCCACGCTCAAGGCTCAAGGCTCCAGGCACCGCTCTCCAGGCTCAAGGCTCCAGGCTCCGCTCTCCAGGCTCCATTTTTCAAGCTCTGGGATCCAAGCTAAAGGCTCCATGCTTAGGGTCAGTTTCAGGGTAAAGGCTCCAGGCTCTAGGCTCCAGGCTCCAGGCTCCAGGCTCCAGCCTCCAGGCTCTAGGCTCGGGGTCAGTACCAGGCTCAAGGCTCCAGGTTCTACTCTCCAGGCTTCGCTCTCCAGGCTCCGTGCGTCCCCCCTCGAGGATCCAGGCTCCGGGCTCCAGGCTCAAGGCTCAAGGCTCCACGCTCAAGGCTCCAGGCCCCAGGGACTTGGTCAGTTGCAGACTCCGTATCCAGGCTACCAGCTCAAGACTCTAGGCTTGGGATCAGTTCCAGGATCCTGGCTAAAGGATCCAGGTTCCGCACTCCAGGCTCCTGGTTCCAGGCACAGGGCTCCGGGCTTGGTGTCAGTTCCATGCTCCGGCACCAAGCTCCAGCCTCTAGACTCGGGGTCAGTTTCAGGCACTGCGCATCGGTCTCCAGGCTCAAGGCTCCAGACCCAAAACTCATGGTCAAGGCTCCAGGTTCCTTGCTGAGGGTCACTTCCAGGCTCCAGGCTCCAGGCTCCTTTCCTAAGGGATCGAGGGTTTGGATTTGGAGTATGTTCGTAGCTCCGGGCTCCAGGTTTTAGGCTCCATATTCTGGCTCAGTTCCAGGCTACAGGCTCTATGCTCCAGGCTCGTGACTACGCGTTCCAGGGTCCAGGCACCTTGCTCCAGGCTCAAGGCTCCGGGCTCGGGATCAGTTCCCTGCTCCGGGCTCAAGACTCCAAGCTCAAGGCTCTGAGGCAGTTCATGGCTCCAGTCACCAGGCTCTAGAATCCATTCTCAAGGCTCCATGGTTCAGCTCCAGGCTCCAGTCCTCAAGGCTCCAGGCTCCAGGGTTGGGTCATTTCCATACCTCCGGGCTCCAATCTCTAATGCTCAAAGCTCTTGGTTGGGGGTCAGGTCCAAGCTCTCTGCACCTGGCTTCATGCCCCAGATTCAAGACTCCATGCTCCATGCTCTGGGCTCTAGGCTCCAGCTCAAAGCTCCGGGCTCCATGCTCCATGCTCCAAGCTCTGGGCTCCTTTCTCCGGTCACCAGGCTTAAGGCTTCAGCCTTCAGGCTTCAGGCTTATGGCTCCGGGCTCAGGGTTAATTCGAGGCTCCGGGCTCCAGGTTTCAGTTTCAGGGTCATTTCAGGCTTTGTACTCCATGCTCCGTGCTCAAGGCTCTGGGTCCGTTCCAGGTTCTGGGTTCCAGCCTCCTACGTCTAGGCTCCGCATTCAATGTTCCGGGCTCCAGGCTCAAGGCACGGGGTCATTTCCAGACTCCGGTCTCCAAGTTCCGGACGTGTGGTCAGTTCCAAGCTCCGGGCTCCAGGCTCAGTGCTCCAGGCTCCAAGCTTCAAGTTCCAGGCTTAAGCTTCATGCTCCAGGCTCCAGGCTCGGCGCTCAAGGCTCCGTACTCTTGGCTCTTGGCTCCAGGCTCCGGGCATGGGGTAGGTTCAAAGTTCTGGGAGCCAGGCTTCAGGCTCCAGGCTTCGGGTTTGGGGTAAGTTGCAGGTCCGGGTTTCCATTGCTTGGGCTCAAGACTCCGGGCACGGGGTTATTTCCAGTCTCCGGGCTCAAGACTTTGGGCCTTGGGTCTTCTTCCAAGCTCCAGGCTCCATGCTCCCGTTTCAAATCTTCCGGCTCAAAGCTCATGGTTTGGGATCAGTTCCGACTCCGGGTTCCATTCCCCAGGTTCCGAAGTCGGGTCAGTTCCAATTTCGAAGCTTCGGGCTCAAGGCTCCACAATCAAGGATCCAGGCTCTGGGCAAGGGTAAGCTCCAGGCACTGGGCTCCAGGCTCCATTCTCGGGTTAGGTTCCAGTCTCGAGGTTCCTTGCTCTAGGCTCCGGGCTCTGGGCTTTTGGCTTGGTGTCTTCTTCCAGGCTCTAGGCTCCAGGCTCGTGACTCCAGGCTCCAGGCTCAAGGCTCAAGGCTCCAGGCTCCAGGCTCCTGGCTCCAGGCTCCAGGCTCGTGATCAGTTCTAGGCTCCGGGCTCTAGGCTCTAGGGTCCGGGTTCGGCGTCAGTTCCAGGGTCCAGGCTCCAGGTTCCAGCTTCCAGACTCCAAGCTCATCAATCCAGTATCCAGGCTCCGGATTTAGGGTCAGTTCCATGCTCCAGGCTCCAGTCTCCGGTTAAGTTCAAGGCTCCAGGCTCTAAGTTCCAGACTCCAGGCTCCAGGCTCAAGTCTCCAGGCTCAAGGCTCAAAGCTACGGGCATGGAGCCAGTTCCAAGATCCGGTCTCCAGGCCCAGGCTTCTGGCTAGGGGTAAATTTCAAGCTTGGGGTTCCACACCCAGGGCTCCAGGCACGGGGATTTTTCCAGGCTCTGGGCTCCAGGCTTTGGCTCGGGGTCTTCATCCATGCTCAAGGCTCCAGGTTCAAGGCTCCCAGCTCAAGGCTCAAAGCTCCAGGCTCAAGCTCCAGGCTCTGGGCTCAAGATCAGTTCCATACTCCGGTCTCCAGCCCAGGTTTCGGGTTCGGGGTGTATTCCATGCTCTGGCCATCGGACTCCAGGCCAGGCTTCTGGCTTGGGGTAAGTTACATGCTTGGGGATCCACGCCCCTGGCACCAGGCTCTGAGAACGGGGTCATTTTCACACACCGGGCAACAGAAACCAGGTTCAAGGCTCCACACTATGGGTGAGTTCCAGGCTCCAGACTCCAGGCTCCTGGGTCAGGGCTCATGACTCCTGACTCCATGCTTCAGGCTCCAGGCTTAAGGCACCAGGCTCCAGACTCCAGACTCCAGGCTCCACTCTCCAGGCTCCAGGCTCCAGGCTCAAGGCTCAAGGCTCCAGGCTCCAGGGTCTTGGTCAGTTGCAGACTCCGTTATCCAGGCTACGGCTCAAGACTCAGGCTCAGGATCAGTTCCAGACTCCTGGCTAAAGGATCCAGGTTCCGCACTCCAGGCTCCTGGTTCCAGGCACAGGGCCCGGGCTTGGTGTCAGTTCCATGCTCTGGGCACCAAGCTCCAGCCTCTAGACTCGGGGTCAGTTTCAGGCACTGCGCATCGGGCTCCATGCTCCAGGCTCTATGACCAAACTCAAGGTCAGGCTCCAAGGTTCCTTGCTGAGGGTCATTCCCAGGATCCAGGCTCCTTTCCTAAGGGATCAAGGGTTTTGGATTTGGAGTATGTTCGTAGCTCGGGCTCCAGGTTTTAGGCTCCATAGTTTCTGTCAGTTCCAGGCTTACAGGCTCTATGCTCCAGCTCGTGACTACGCATTCAAGGATCCAGGCACCTTGCTCCAGGCTCAAGACTCCGGGCTCGGGGTCAGTTCCATGCTCCGGGCTCAAGACTCCAGTCTCAGAGTCAGTTCATGGCTCCAGTCACCAGGCCTAGATTCCATTCTCAAGACTCCATGCTTCAAGCTCTGGCTCCAGGTTATAGGCTCAAGGACCAGTGTCAGTTCCAGGCCTCGGGCTCCATACTTCAGGCTCGGGCTCAAGGCTCCGGCTCGGTTTTAAGTTCCAGCTCTTTGCTCCCCCCTCACGGCTCTAGGGTCCGGGCTCCAGGCTCTTGGAATGGGGTCAGTTCCAAGTTCCGGTAACCAGGTATTGGCTCCACTTCTCGGGCTTCGGGTCAGTTCCAGGCTACAGGCTCAAGAGTCCAGGTTCGTTCTACATGTTCCAGACTCAAGGCTCCCAGTACAAGGCTCAAAGCTTAAGGCTCAGAGTCAAGACTCCAGGCTCGGGTGAGTTCCATGCGCCGGGCTTAAGCTCCAAGCTCAAGGCTCGGGGACAGTTCTAGGCTCAAGTCACCAAGCTCTAGGCTCCGGTTCCGGTCTCAACGCCATGCTTCAAGCTCTTGGCTCCAGGCTCCAGCACGGGTTCAGTTCTCGGGCTCCATGCTCCGGGGTCAGGGCTCCAGACTCCAATCTCCAGGCTCCAGGCTCCAGGCTCCAGGCTCTCGGCTCTAGGCTCAGGCTCAAGGCTCCTGGCTCAGGGCTCCAGGCTCCAAACTCCAGGCTCCAGGCTAAACACTCCAGGCTCCAGGCTCCAGGCTCCAGGCTCCGGGCTGCGTGCTGCGTGCTCCAGGCTTCGGGCTGCGGGCTCCAGTCAAGACTAAATGCTCCGGGCTCCAGGCTCAGCTCGGGGTGTCAGTTCAGGCTCCGAGCTTGATTTTCAGGGTCATGGCTCAACACCAGGCTCCAGGCTCCAAGCTTCAATCTCAAGGCTCCAGGCTTTAGGCTCCAGCTTCAGGCTCAGCTCCGGGCTTCGGCATGCGCTACGGCTGCGGGATGCGTGCTGCATGCTTCAGGCTCCAGGCTCCGGATTGCGGGTTCCAGGCTCAAGGACTAAAGGCTCCGGCTCCAGGCTCCGGGCTCCAGGCATTGGGTCAGTTCCAAGTTCAAGTCTCCCGGCTTCAGGCGCTAGACTTCTTGCTCGGGGAAGTTCCATGCTCCGGGCTCAAGGCTCCAAGCTCAAGGCTCCTGGGTCAGTTCAAGGCTCAAGGAACCGGGCTCATGGCTCCAAGCTCCATGCTCCAGGCACGGGGTCAATTCCAGTCTACGGGCTCCAGGGTGCGGCTTAAGGTTCCGTGCTCAGTAAGTTCTGGCTGCTGATTCAAGCACGGACTCTAGGCTCCACGCTCCTTGCTCCGCGCTCAGGCTTAAGGCTCAGGCTCGGGGTCAGTTCCAGGCACGGGGCTCCGGGCTCCGGGCTCCGGGCTCCGGGCCCGGGCTCGGGCTCCATGTTTGGGATCATTTCCAGGGTTAAGGGCTCCAGGCTCCGGTCTCGTATTTAGTTCCAAGCTCAAGGTTTGGGTCTTCTCGCGACCGGCGAAAGGCAAAAGGAAAACCACAATGGCCAGACCTCTCGGTTTTCCTTATTTCTGAGTAGAAGAGGCAAAAAGGTTATTTACAATGTTTCAGACGAGGAGAAGCTTTTTTTTTTCCCACTTTTTTCCCACAAAAGATGTTTTGTATCAGGGAAAATTTTATGAACTGATAAGACTCGAAGAAAATGGCAATAAAACACTTATTTCTGACTTGGTTTTATCGTTTTTCTACTTTTCTGAGTAGAAGTGTAAAAATGTCATTTTTGAGCGTTTCAGACGATAAAGTGTTTTAGTCACTGTGAGAAAAGGATGATTTTTTTCTCAAACAGAACTTTGTGATCTGATAAGACTTTGACAAAAAATGCCATAAAACACTTATTTCTGATTTGTTTTTGGCAGGGCCAGATTAACACTTCATGTACCTGGGCAACAATATTCAAGGGCCCATCATCACAACCCCAGGATCCCTATAATCTGACAAAATACAGAATAAGTTCCAGGAATATATGTAATATACCCAACTTCAATATTAACTATCATCAAAATGCATTTTGATGTCAAATGTAAATGCTCGTAGAACTACAAGTGCACCACTATAGCCGCTTGTCAAGGCCACTCACTTGCATATGATGATATGAAAACAAAACACATTAGCATCAGTATAATCTAAAATTGATCCACCACATAGAAAGAGAGGGAATGTCCTCCATTTTCACAAAAAAATAAATAGAACCATTTCCAAAGTATCCAGTATATATTTAAGAACACTTTTTGCCAACACAAATGTATTGAATCGTCAGAAAAGCCCACAGACAACACAAACATAATCTGATAGACTCAGATATGAATTTGAACTCTTTCCCGCCAGAGCATTTCCAGTGAGTTGTAGCCAGCGCCAGCCTTTTGGTCATTTTCACTCATCTTTGGAGGCTCACTGAAATGTTGTCTAGGAGTATGTGAACACTGAATACATCAAAAGAAAGAACAGAACTTCAACTTTAAACACAAAAAACGATTTTATTCTATCTTCATTCGTTCGGGAGATATGAATATTTGAATATTGGTCATTTCAGGAAAAAATTAATTTAGAGCAAAAAACTGAGAAAATTGAATTTTTTGAAGACATTGATTTCAAGATAAAACTGATTCCTATTTACTTTTTTGACTCTTTCTCTTTACCAACGTAACACTGTATTCAAAATCACAAAATAAATAACTTATAACAACACTAATACTAACAAACAGCTCTAAGATATCCCATCATTCCACAAAAGTTAGTGGAATCCACACAACTTTAGACCCAAACATCTTCTAAAAGCCCAGGTCCTTCTAAACTTTACACTTTGACATACATCAGTTATAAGTAACCACTATTAGTTTAGTTTTTTGATATAACACTTCAATATTCCTCATTTTCAGAAAAAAAAACAAATTCACTAAAAACTGCAGATTTCTGGCCTTTGCTGGCTGCACCACATCTCCTGTTGGACCACCTGCTGTGTTTGATCTGTAATAATTATGGAATTGGCTATTAACTTTGGATGAATATATGTATTTATTTATTTATTTATTTCATAAAAAGCTAAATCCAACAGGTCTTACCTCTGTCCCTGCTGACATTCTACAGCTGAATCTGTTCTGTGTCCTCAGTCTGAATCTGAACTCACTCTAACAATGACACTAGCTGTCCTTTGTCTTGTCCACCACGTCTGGTTGTCTGTCTTCTCCTTGAATGTCCCCTAGAAATGTCTCTTTTCTCTTCCTCCTGTCTGTCATTTTCTCCGTCGCTCCATGCACCCCCCCATCCCATCTCTGTGTCGTACAGACCGCTCCGTGTTCCCGTGTTCCGTGTCGTCTCCCTCACCTTCGTTTCTCCTTTCTGTCTCTAATGGTTCTTCTGTAGCTCCATCACATTGAACTGTCAGACTCTGTCTCCATAATCATCTTTAAGGCTTTTGAAACTGCGCACGGCCCTGCACAGTCTGCACTTCCTCATTCAGTGACTGCCTGGATGCGTTGCCATGGGATACGGAGACCCAGCCAGTGCAAAAGCGTTTAACCCGGCCTTCATTTTTCCGAAAAAACTGCTTAATTGTTGTTTTTGGATTTAGGAAAGTATTTCATGATCCGCAACACCTCCAACTATAGCATGAAAGTGAAAACAACGGATGACGGAAAATCTCGTCATTGGCGAAGAAAGAGTTAAACAGAAATCCACTTGTCACCTCAGAATTCAACAAAGAGGTTAAAGTAAGTGCAATGTAAACATTTTGATTCGCGTACGTATGTCGCATAGTTATTGACGTCTCACATCCGCTCATGCACGCACGTTGATTTGCGTCACAGCTGATTTGCTTTTGGACACCAATGAGGAGAGGTCTCACTCCCGGTCACAGACAGCAGGAGCAGGGTTTCTGTGCAGTGCAATAGCTCGGACAGCGGACAGTTTCATTTATAAGCAAAAGATAACCAGATATTTTCGTTATGCCGAGCTACCCAGGGCCCTTCAGACATCGCGGGCCCCTGGGCAATTGCCCGTTGCCCATATGGTTAATCCGGGCTTGGTTTTGGTGTTTTCATGCTTTACTGTGTAGAAGAGGCAAAAGTATCATTATTGAGCGTTTCAGACAATAAGGAGCTGGTTTTGTCACTATGAGACAAGGATGCTTTTTTCTCAAGCAAGTCGTCATGATTTTAGAATACCTTACAAAAAGCCAGAAAACACTTATTTCTAACTTGTTTTAGTGTTTTCATGCTTTTCTGTGTAGAACAGGAAAACATGTCATTTTTAAACGTTTCAGACGAAAAGAAGCTGTTTGGTCACTTTGAGACAAGGATGTTTTTTTTTCTA